>NW_027480528.1:1500000-1627281 GCF_051401765.1 Calliopsis andreniformis | reverse complement strand
CCCGCAATACCCAACCCTCAATCTTCAATCCTCAATCCTCAATCCTCAATCCTCAATCCTCAGTCCTCAATCCTCAGTCCTCCAACCTCAAACCTGAATACTCAATCCTGAATCCCCAACCTTCAGACATCAGTCTTCTACAATCAGTTGTCAATTCTCAATCCTCAATAGAGTATCATCAACTCACAGTTTTCAATACTCATTACTCAATCTGCAATCTTCAAATCTCTATCCACAAACATCAATTCTCATCATTCAGCCCTCAACACTCAGTCCCCAATCCTCAATCTTCAATCCTCAATCCTCAATCCTCAATCCTCAATCCTCGATCCTCAATCCTCAATTCTCAATCCTCAATCCTCAATCCTCAGACCTGAAACAGCAATACTCAACCCTCAGTCCCTCGTCCTCAATCCACAACCATCAATACTCAATCCTTAATCTTCAATCATCAATATTCAATCTTCAGTCCTCAATCCTCAATGCTCAAGCCTCAATCCTCAATCCTCAATGTTCAATCCGCAATAGCCAATCCTCAATCTTCAATCCTCAATCCTCAATCCTCAATCCTCAATCCTCAATCCTCAATCCTCAGTCCTCAAACATCACACCTGAATGCTCAATCCTGAATCCTCAACCTTCAGACCTCAGTCTTCAACAATCAGTTGTCAATTCTCAATCCCAAATAGAATATCATTAATTCACAGCAATACTCAAACCTCAGTCCTCGTCCTCAATCCACAACCATCAATACTCAATCCTCAATCTTCAATCATCAATATTCAATCTTCAGTCCTCAATCATCAATGTTCACACCTCAATCCTCAATCCTCAATGTTCAACCCGCAATACCCAACCCTCAATCTTCAATCCTCAATCCTCAGTCCTCAATCCTCAATCCTCAGTCCTCAATCCTCAGTCCTCAAACCTCAAACCTGAATCCTCAATCCTGAATCCTCAATCTTCAGACCTCAGACCTCAACAATCAGACGTCAATCCTCAATCCTCAATAGAATAACATCAATTCACAGTTTTCCATACTCAATACTCAACCTGCAACCTTCAAATCTCTATCTACAAACATCAATTCTCATCACTCAACCCTCAACTCTCAGTCCCCAATCCTCAATCTTCAATCCTCAATTCTCAGTCCTCAATCCTCAATCCCCAATCTTCAATCCTCAATACTCAATCTTCAATCCTCAATCCTCGATCCTCAATCATCAATCCTCTATCCTCAATCGTCAGTCTTCAATCCTCAATACTCAACCTTTAATTCTCAATACTCAATCCTTAATCCTCAATCCTCATTCTTCAATCATCAATACCCAATCCTCAATCTTCAATCCTCAATCCTCAATCCTCAATCCTCAATTCTCAATGCTCAATCCTCAGTCCTCAGTCCTCAAACCTCAATCCTCAACCCTCAGCCCTCATCCACAATCCTCAATCGACAATCCGCAATCCTCAATCTTCAATCCTCAATACTCAATCTTCAATCCTCAATCCTCAGTCCTCAAACCTCAATTCTGTATCCTCAATCCTGAGTCCTCAATCTTCAGCCCTCAGTCCTCAACAATCAGTAGTCAATCCTCAATCCTCAATAGAATATCCTCAATTCACAGTCTTCAACACACAATACTCAATCTGCAATCTTCAAACCTCTATCCACAAACATCAATTCTCATCACTCAACCCTCAACACTCAGCCCTCAATGTTCAACCCTCAATCCTCAATTCTCAATCTTCAATACTCAATACTGAATATTCAAACCACAACCATCAATATTCAATCCTCAATCTTCAATCATCAATATACAATCTTCAGTCCTCAACCCTCAATCCTCAAACCTCAATCCTCAATCCTCAATGTTCAATCCGCAATACCAAACCCTCAATCTTCAATCCTCAATCCTCAATCCTCAATCCTCAATCCTCAGTCCTCAATCCTCAATCTTCAATACTCCATCCTCAATCCTCAATTCTCAACCCTCAATCCACACTCCTCGATCCTCAATGCTCAATCCTCAATCCTCAGTAATCAATCCTCAATCTTCAATACTCAATCGTCAATCCTCAGTCCTCAATCCTCAATCCTTAATCCTCGTTCCTCAAACCTCAAACCTCAATCCTCAACCCTCAGTCCTCACACTCAATTCTCAATTCTCAAGCCTCAATCCTCAATCCTCAACCTTCAATCCTAAATAATCAATCTCCAATCCTAGATCCTCAATCTCCAATTCTCAATACTTAATCCTCAATCTTTAATCCTCAATCCCCAGTCCTCAATCTCCAATCCTCAATGCTCAATCCTCAATCCTCTATCCTCAGTCCTCAATCCCCAATTCTCAATCCTCAATCCTCAATCCTCAATCCTCAATCCTCAATTCTCAATCCTCAATCCTCAATCCTCAGACCTGAAACAGCAATACTCAACCCTCAGTCCTCGTCCTCAATCCACAACCATCAATACTCAATCCTTAATCTTCAATCATCAATATTCAATCTTCAGTCCTCAATCCTCAATGCTCAAGCCTCAATCCTCAATCCTCAATGTTCAATCCGCAATAGCCAATCCTCAATCTTCAATCCTCAATCCTCAATCCTCAATCCTCAATCCTCAATCCTCAATCCTCAGTCCTCAAACATCACACCTGAATCCTCAATCCTGAATCCTCAACCTTCAGACCTCAGTCTTCAACAATCAGTTGTCAATTCTCAATCCTAAATAGAATATCATTAATTCACAGCAATACTCAACCCTCAGTCCTCGTCCTCAATCCACAACCATCAATACTCAATCCTCAATCTTTAATCATCAATATTCAATCTTCAGTCCTCAATCATCAATGTTCACTCCTCAATCCTCAATCCTCAATGTTCAACCCGCAATACCCAACCCTCAATCTTCAATCCTCAATCCTCAATCCTCAATCCTCAATCCTCAGTCCTCAATCCTCAGTCCTCCAACCTCAAACCTGAATACTCAATCCTGAATCCCCAACCTTCAGACATCAGTCTTCTACAATCAGTTGTCAATCCTCAATCCTCAATAGAGTATCATCAACTCACAGTTTTCAATACTCATTACTCAATCTGCAATCTTCAAATCTCTATCCACAAACATCAATTCTCATCATTCAACCCTCAACACTCAGTCCCCAATCCTCAATCTTCAATCCTCAATCCTCAATCCTCAATCCTCAATCCTCGATCCTCAACCTTCAATCCTCAATACTCAATCTTCAATCCTCCATCCTCAATCCTCAATCCTCAATCCTCAATCGTCAGGCTTCAGTCCTCAATACTCAATCTTCAATCCTCAGTACTCAAACCTCAATCCTCAACCCTCAGGCCTCATCCTCTATCCTCAATCCTCAATCTTCAATCCTCAATCCTCAATCCTCAGGCCTCAATCCTCAATCTTCAATCCTCAGTCCTCAAACCTCAATCCTGAATCCTCAATCCTGAATCCTCAATCTTCATACCTCAGACTTCAACAATCAGACGTCAATCCTCAATCCGCAATAGAATATCATCAATTCACAGCTTTCAATACTAAATACTCAATCTGCAACCTTCAAATCTCTATCCACAAACATCAATACTCATCACTCAACCCTCAACACTCAGTCCCCAAACATCAATCTTCAATCCTAAATCCTCAATCCCCAATCCTCAATCCCCAATCTTCAATCCTCGATACTCAAACGTCAATCCTCAATCCTCAATCCTCGGTCCTCAATCCTCAATCCGCAATCGTCAATCTCCAATCCTGAATACTCAATCTTCAATCCTCCATGCTCAATCCTCAATTCTCAATACTCAATCCTCAATCCTCAATCCTCAGTCCTCAACACCCAATACTCAATCTTCAATCCTCAATCCTCAATCCTCAATCATCAATCCTCAATCCTCAATCTTCAATCCTCAGTCCTCAAACCTCAATCCTGTATCCTCAATCCTGAATCCTCTATCTTCAGACCTCAGACCTCAACAATCAGACGTCAATCCTCAATCCTCAATAGAATGACATCAATTCACAGTTTTCCATACTCAGTTCTCAACCTGCAACCTTCAAATCTCTATCTACAAACATCAATTCTCATCACTCAACCCTCAACTCTCAGTCCCCAATCCTCAATCTTCAATCCTCAATCCTCAGTCCTCAATCCTCAATCCCCAATCTTCAATCCTCAATACTCAATCTTCAATCCTCAATCCTCGATCCTCAATCATGAATCCTCTTTCCTCAACCGTCAGTCTTCAATCCTCAATACTCAACCTTTAATCCTCAATACTCAACCCTCAGTCCTCAATCCTCATTCTTCAATCCTCAATACCCAATCCTCAATCTTCAATCCTCAATCCTCAATCCTCAATTCTCAATCCTCAATCCTCAGTCCGCACTCCTCAAACCCCAATCCTCAACCCTCAGCCCACATCCTCAATCCACAATCGACAATCCGCAATCCTCAATCCTCAATCCTCAATACATAATCTTCAATCCTCAATCCTCAGTCCTCAAACCTCAATTCCGAATCCTCAATCCTGAGTCCTCAATCTTCAGCCCTCAGTCCTCAACAATCAGTAGTCAATCCTCAATCCTCAATAGAATATCCTCAACTCACAGTTTTCAACACTCAATACTCAATCTGCAATCTTTAAACCTCTATCCACAAACATCAATTCTCATCACTCAACCCTCAACGCTCAGCCCTCAATGTTCATCCCTCAATCCTCAATTCTCAATCTTCAACCCTCAATACTGAATATTCAATCCTCAATCCTCAATCCTCAATCTTCAATCCTCAATCCTTAATCCTCAATTCTCAATCCTCAATCCTCAATCCTCAGACCTCAAACAGCAATACTCAACCCTCAGTCCTCGTCCTCAATCCACAACCATCAATACTCAATCCTGAATCTTCAGTCATCAATATTCAATCTTCAGTCCTCAATCCTAAATGCTCAAGCCTCAATCCTCAATCCTCAATGTTCAATCCGCAATACCCAATCCTCAATCTTCAATCCTCAATCCTCAATCCTCAATCCTCAATCCTCAATCCTCAATCCTCAGACCTCAAACATCACACCTGAATCCTCAATCCTGAATCCTCAACATTCAGACCTCAGTCTTCAACAATCAGTTGTCAATTCGCAATCCTAAATAGAATATCATCAATTCACAGCAATACTCAGCCCTCAGTCCTCGTCCTCAATCCACAACCATCAATACTCAATCCTCAATCTTCAATCATCAATATTCAATCTTCAGTCCTCAATCATCAATGCTCACTCCTCAATCCTCAATCCTCAATGTTCAATCCGCAATACCCAACCCTCAATCTTCAATCCTCAATCCTCAATCCTCAATCCTCAATCCTCAGTCCTCAATGCTCAGTCCTCAAACCTCAAACCTGAATCCTCAATCCTGAATCCCCAACCATCAGACCTCAGTCTTCAACAATCAGTTGTCAATTCTCAATCCTCAATAGAATATCATCAACTCACAGTTTTCAATACTCATTACTCAATCTGCAATCTTCAAATCTCTATTCACAAACATCAATTCTCATCATTCAACCCTCAACACTCAGTCCCCAATCCTCAATCTTCAATCCTCAATCCTCAATCCTCAATCCTCGATCCTCAATCTTCAATCCTCAATACTGAATCTTCAATCCTCCATCCTCAATCCTCAATCCTCAATCCTCAATCCTCAATCCTCAAACCTCAATCGTCAGGCTTCAATCCTCAATACTCAATCTTCAATCCTCAATCCTCAATCCTCATTCCTCAATCCTCATTCTTCAATCCTCAATACCCAATCCTGAATCTTCAATCCTCAATCGTCAATCCTAAACTCTCAATCCTCAATCCTCAGTCCTCAGTACATAAACCTCAATCCTCAACCCTCAGCCCTCATCCTCAATCCTCAACCCTCAATCCTCAAACCTCAATCCTCAAACCTCAATGTTCAATCCGCAATACCCAACCCTCAATCTTCAATCCACAATCCGCAATCCTCAATTCTCAATACTCAATCCTCAATCCTCATTCTTCAATCCTCAATACCCAATACTCAATCTTCAATCCTCAATCCTCAATCCTCAATCATCAATCCTCAATCCTCAATCTTGAATCCTCAGTCCTCAAACCTCAATCCTGTATCCTCAATCCTGAATCCTCAATCTTCAGACCTCAGACCTCAACAATCAGACGTCAATCCTCAATCCTCAATAGAATGACATCAATTCACAGTTTTCCATACTCAATACTCAACCTGCAACCTTCAAAACTCTATCTACAAACATCAATTCTCATCACTCAACCCTCAACTCTCAGTCCCCAATCCTCAATCTTCAATCCTCAATCCTCAGTCCTCAATCTTCAATCTTCAATCCTCGATACTCAATCTTCAATCCTCAATCCTCAATCCTCAGTCCTCAAAAAACGATTGTCAATCCTCAATCCTCAATAGAATATCCTCAGTTCACAGTTATCAATACTCAATCCCCATTCTTCAATCTTCAAATCTCAATCCACAAACATCAATTCTCATCACTCAACCATCAACACTCAGTTGACAATCTTCAATCCTCAATCCTCAATCCTCAATCTTCAATCCTCAATCCTCAATCCTCGATCCCCAATCTTCAATCCTCGATACTCAATCTTCAATCCTCAATCCTCAATCCTCAGTCCTCAATCCTCAATTGTCAATTTCTAATCCTGTATACTCAATCTTCAATCCTCAATCCTCAATCCTCAATCCTCAATCCTCAATCCTCAATCCTCATTCTTCAATCCTCAATGCCCAATCCTCAATCTTCAATCCTCAATCCTCAGTCCTCATTTCTCAACCCTCAATCCTCAGTCCTCAATTCTCAATCCTCAATCCTCAATCCTCAGTTATCAATCCTCAATCTTCGATACTCAATCGTCAATCCTCAGTCCTCAATCCTCAATCCTCAATCCTCATTCCTCAATCCTCATTCTTCAATCCTCAATACCCAAACCACAATCTTCAATCCTCAAGCCTCAATCCTAAACTTTCAATCCTCAATCCTCAGTCCTCAGTCTTCAAACCTCAATCCTCAACCCTCAGCCCTCATCCTCAATCCTCAATCCTCAATCCTCAATCCTCAATCCTCAATCCTCAAGCCTCAATACTCAATCCTCAATCCTCAGTCCTCAAACCTCAATCCTGAATCCTCAATCCTGAATCCTCAATCTTCAGACCTCAGACCTCAACAATCAGACGTCAATCCTCAATCCTAAATAGAATATCATCAATTCACAGTTTTCAATACTCAATACTCAATCTGCAACCTTCAAATCTCTATCCATAGACATCAATTTTCATCACTCAACCCTCAACACTCAGTCCCCAATCCTCAATCTTCAATCCTCAATCCTCAATCCTCAATCCTCTATCCTCAAACTTCAATCCTCAATACTCAACCTTTAATCCTCAATACTCAATCCCCAATCCTCAATCCTCATTCTTCAATCCTCAATACCCAATCCTCAGTCTTCAATCCTCAATCCTCAATCCTCAATTCTCAATTTTCAATCCTCAGTCCTCAGTCCTCAAACCTCAATCCTCAACCCTCAGCCCTCATCCTCCATCCTCAATCGACAATCCGCAATCCTCAATCTTCAATCCTCAATACTCAATTTTCAATCCTCAATCCTCAGGCCTCAAACCTCAATTCTGAATCCTCAATCCTGAGTCCTCAATCTTCAGCCCTCAGTCCTCAACAATCAGTAGTCAATCCTCAATCCTCAATAGAATATCCTCAATTCACAGATTTCAACACTCAATACTCAATCTGCAATCTTCAAACCTCTATCCACAAACAGCAATTCTCATCACTCAACCCTCAACACTCAGGCCTCAATGTTCAAACCTCAATCCCCAATTCTCAATCTTCAATCCTCAATACTGAATATTCATTCCTCAATCCTCAATCCCCAATCTTCAATCCTCAATCCTCAATCCTCAATTCTCAATCCTCAATCCTCAATCCTCAGACCTCAAACAGCAATACTCAACCATCAGTCAACGTCCTCAATCCACAACCATCAATACTCAATACTCAACCTTCAATCATCAATATTCTATCTTCAGTACTCAACCCTCAACCCTCAAACCTCAATCCTTAATCCTCAATGTTCAATCCGCAATACCCAATCCTCAATCCTCAATCCTCAGTCCTCAGTCCTCAAACCTCAATCCTCAACCCTCAGCCCTCATCCTCAATCCTCAATCCTCAATCTTCAATCCTCAATCCTCAATCCTCAAGCCTCAATCCTCAAGCCTCAATCCTCAGTCCTCAAACCTCAATCCTGAATTCTCAATCGTCAGACCTCATACCTCAACAATCAGACGTCAATCCTCAATCCTCAACCGAATATCATCAATTCACAGTTTTCAACATTCAATACTCAACCTGCAACCATCAAATCTCTATCCACAAACATCAATTCTCATCACTCAACCCTCAACACTCAGTCCCCAATCCTCAATCTTCAATCCTCAATCCTCAATCCTCAATCCTCAATCCTCTATCCTCAATCTTCAATCCTCAATCCACAATCCTCATTCCTCAATCCTCATTCTTCAATCCTCAATACCCAAACCTCAATCTTCAATCCACAATCCTCAATCCTAAACTCTCAATCCTCAATCCTCAGTCCTCAGTCTTCAAACCTCAATCCTCAACCCTCAGCCCTCATCCTCAGTCCTCAATCCTCAATCTTAAATCCTCAATCCTCAATCCTCAAGCCTCAATACTCAATCCTCAATCTTCAGTCCTCAATCCTCAATCCTCAATCCTCTATCCTCAAACTTCAATCCTCAATACTCAACCTTTAATCCTCAATACTCAATCCTCAATCCTCAATCCTCATTCTTCAATCCTCAATACCCAATCCTCAATCTTCAATCCTCAATCCTCAATCCTCAATCCTCATTCCTCAATCCTCATTCTTCAATCCTCAATACCCAAACCTCAATCTTCAATCCACAATCCTCAATCCTAAACTCTCAATCCTCAATCCTCAGTCCTCAGTCTTCAAACCTCAATCCTCAACCCTCAGCCCTCATCCTCAATCCTCAATCCTCAATATTCAATCCTCAATCCTCAATCCTCAAGCCTCAATACTCAATCCTCAATCTTCAGTCCTCAATCCTCAATCCTCAATCCTCTATCCTCAAACTTCAATCCTCAATACTCAACCTTTAATCCTCAATACTCAATCCTCAATCCTCAATCCTCATTCTTCAATCCTCAATACCCAATCCTCAATCTTCAATCCTCAATCCTCAATCCCCATTCTTCAATCCTCAATACCCAATCCTCAATCTTCAATACTCAATCCTCAATCCTAAACTCTCAATCCTCAATCCTCAGTCCTCAGTCCTCAAACCTCAATCCTGAGCCCTCAGCCCTCATCCTCAATCCTCAATCCTCAATCTTCAATCCTCAATCCTCAATCCTCAAGCCTCAATCCTCAAGCCTCAATCCTCAGTCCTCAAACCTCAATCCTGAATCCTCAATCTTCAGACCTCAGACCTCAACAATCAGACGTCAATCCTCAATCCTCAACCGAATATCATCAATTCACAGATTTCAACATTCAATACTCAATCTGCAACCATCAAATCTCTATCCACAAACATCAATTCTAATCACTCAACCCTCAACACTCAGTCCCCAATCCTCAATCTTCAATCCTCAATCTTCAATCCTCAATCCTCGATCCTCTATCTTCAATCCTCAATACTCAATCTTCAATCCTCAATCCTCAATCCTCATTCCTCAATCCTCATTCTTCAATCCTCAATACCCAATCCTCAATCTTCAATACTCAATCCTCAATCCTAAGCTCTCAATCCTCAATCCTCAGTCCTCAGTCCTCAAACCTCAATCCTCAACCCTCAGCCCTCATCCTCAATCCTCAATCCTCAATCTTCAATCCTCAATCCTCAATCCTCAAGCCTCTATCCTCAAACTTCAATCCTCAATACTCAACATTTAATCCTCAATACTCAATCCTCAATCCTCAATCCTCATTCTTCAATCCTCAATACCCAATCCTCAATCTTCAATCCTCAATCCTCAATCCCCATTCTTCAATCCTCAATACCCAATCCTCAATCTTCAATACTCAATCCTCAATCCTAAACTCTCAATCCTCAATCCTCAGTCCTCAGTCCTCAAACCTCAATCCTCAGCCCTCAGCCCACATCCTCAATCCTCAATCCTCAATCTTCAATCCTCAATCCTCAATCCTCAAGCCTCAATCCTCAAGAATCAATCCTCAGTCCTCAAACCTCAATCCTGAATCCTCAATCTTCAGACCTCAGACCTCAACAATCAGACGTCAATCCTCAATCGTCAACCTAATATCATCAATTCACAGTTTTCAACATGCAATACTCAATCTGCAACCATCAAATCTCTATCCACAAACATCAAATCTCATCACTCAACCCTCAACAGTCAGTCCCCAATCCTCAATCTTCAATCCTCAATCCTCAATCCTCAATCCTCAATCCTCTATCCTCAATCTTCAATCCTCAATCCTCAATCCTCATTCCTCAATCCTCATTCTTCAATCCTCAATACCCAAACCACAATCTTCAATCCTCAAGCCTCAATCCTAAACTTTCAATCCTCAATCCTCAGTCCTCAGTCTTCAAACCTCAATCCTCAACCCTCAGCCCTCATCCTCAATCCTCAATCCTCAATCTTCAATCCTCAATCCTCAATCCTCAAGCCTCAATACTCAATCCTCAATCCTCAGTCCTCAAACCTCAATCCTGAATCCTCAATCCTGAATCCTCAATCTTCAGACCTCAGACCTCAACAATCAGACGTCAATCCTCAATCCTAAATAGAACATCATCAATTCACAGTTTTCAATACTCAATACTCAATCTGCAACCTTCAAATCTCTATCCATAAACCTCAATTTTCATGACTCAACCCTCAACACTCAGTCCCCAATCCTCAATCTTCAATCCTCAATCCTCAATCCTCAACCCTCTATCCTCAAACTTCAATCCTCAATACTCAACCTTTAATCCTCAATACTCAATCCCCAATCCTCAATCCTCATTCTTCAATCCTCAATGCCCAATCCTCAATCTTCAATCCTCAATCCTCAATCCCCATTCTTCAATCCTCAATACCCAATCCTCAATCTTCAATACTCAATCCTCAATCGTCAATCCTCAGCCCTCAAACCTCAATCCTGAATCCTCAATCCTGAATCCTCAATCTTCAGACCTCAGACCTCAACAATCAGACGTCAATCCTGAATCCTCAATAGAATATCATCAATTCACAGTTTTCGACAGTCAATACTCAACCTGCAACCGTCAAATCTCTATCCACAAACATCAATTCTCATCACTCAACCCTCAACACTCAGTCCCCAAACCTCCATCTTCAATCCTCAATTCTCAATCCTCAATCCTCTATCCTCAATCTTCAATCCTCAATACTCAATCTTCAATCCTCAATCCTCAATCCTCAACCATCAATCCTCTATCCTCAATCCTCAATCCTCAATCTTCAATCCTCAATCCTCAATCCTCAATCCTCAATATTCAACACACAACCCTCAGCCATCAATCCTCAATACTCAACCACCAATCCTCAATTGTTAATACTCAATAGAATATCCTGAATTCTCATGGTTCAATACTCAATTCACAAATTCCAATAATCAAATATCAATCCTCAAACGTCAATTCTCAACACTCAATCCTCAATACTCAGTCCTCTCTCTTCAATCCTCCATCCTCAATCCTCAATCTTCAAGCGTCAATCCTCAATCCTCAATTCTCAGTCCTCAAACCACAAACCTGAATCCTCAATCCTGAATCCTCAACCTTCAGACCTCAGTCTTCAACAGTCAGTTGTCTATACTCAATCCTCAATAGAATATCATCAATTCACAGTTTTCAATACTCAATACTCAATCTGCAATCTTCAAATCTCTATCCACAAACATCAATTCTCATCATTCAGCCCTCAACACTCAGTCCCCAATCCTCAATCTTCAATCCTCAATCCTCAATCCTCAATCCTCGATCCTCAATCTTCAATCCTCAATACTCAATCTTCAATCCTCCGTCCTCAATCCTCAATCCTCAGTCCTCAATCCTGATTCCTCAATCCTCATTCTTCAATCCTCAATGCCCAATCCTCAATCTTCAATCCTCAATCCTCAATCCTCAATCCTCAGTCCTCAAACCTCAATCCTGAATCCTCAATCATGAATCCTCAATCTTCAGACCTCAGACCTCAATCCTGAATCCTCAATCATGAATCCTCAATCTTCAGACCTCAGACCTCAGCAATCAGACGTCAATCCTCAATCCTCAATAGTATATCACCAATTCACAGTTTTCAATACTCAATACTCAATCTGCAACCATCAAATCTCTATCCACAAACATCAATTCTCATCACTCAACCCTCAGCACTCAGTCCCCAATCCTCAATCCTCAATCCTCTATCCTCAATCTTCAATCCTCAATACTCAATCTCCAATCCTCAATCCTCAATCCTCAACCATGAATCCTCTATCCTCAATCCCCAACCCTCAATCCTCAATCTTCAATCCTCAATCCTCAATCCTCAATCATCTATCCTCAATCTTCAATCCTCAATACTCAATCTTCAATCCTCAATTCTCAACCCTCAACCATCAATACTCTATCCACAATCACCAATCCTCAATCTTCAATCCTCAATCCTCAATCCTCAATCCTCAATCCACAATCTTCAACACACAACCCTCAGCCATCAATCCTCAATACACAACCACCAATCCTCAATTGTCAATACTCAATAGAATATCCTGAATTCTCATGGTTCAATACTCAATCCACAAATTTCAATAATCAAATATCAACCCTCAAACGTCAATTCTCAACACTCAATCCTCAATACTCAGTCCTCTCTCTTCAATCCTCCATCCTCAATCCTCAATCTTCAAGCGTCAATCCTCAATCCTCAATCCTCAGTCCTCAAACCTCAAACCTGAATCCTCAATCCTGAATCCTCAACCATCAGACCTCAGTCTTCAACAATCAGTTGTCAATACTCAATCCTCAATAGAATATCATCAATTCACAGTTTTCAATACTCAATACTCAATCTGCAATCTTCAAATCTCTATCCACAAACATCAATTCTCATCATTCAACCCTCAACACTCAGTCCCCAATCCTCAATCTTCAAACCTCAATCCTCAATCCTCAATCCTCGATCCTCAATCTTCAATCCTCAATACTCAATCTTCAATCCTCCGTCCTCAATCCTCAATCCTTAGTCCTCAATCCTGATTCCTCAATCCTCATTCTTCAATCCTCAATGCCCAATCCTTAATCTTCAATCCTCAATCCTCAATCCTAAACTCTCAATACTCAATCCTCAGTCCTCAGTCTTCAAACCTCAATTCTCAACCCTCAGCCCTCATCCTCAATCCTCAATCCTCAATCTTCAATTCTCAATCCTCAATCCTCAAGCCTCAATACTCAATCCTCAATCCTGAGTCCTCAAACCTCAATCCTGAATCCTCAATCCTGAATCCTCAATCTTCAGACCTCAGACCTCAACAATCAGACGTCAATCCTCAATCCTCAATAGAATATCACCAATTCACAGTTTTCAATACTCAATACTCAATCTGCAACCTTCAAATCTCTATCCACATACATCAATTCTCATCACTCAACCCGCAGCACTCAGTCCCCAATCCTCAATCTTCAATCCTCAATCCTCAATCCTCAATCCTCTATCCTCAATCTTCAATCCTCAATACTCAATCTCCAATCCTCAATCCTCAATCCTCAACCATCAATCCTCTATCCTCAATCCCCAACCCTCAATCCTCAATCTTCAATCCTCAATCCTCAATCCTCAATCCTCTATCCTCAATCTTCAATCCTCAATACTCAATCTCCAATCCTCAATCCTCAATCCTCAACCAGCAATCCTCTATCCTCAATCCCCAACCCTCAATCCTCAATCTTCAATCCTCAATCCTCAATCCTCAATCATCTGTCCTCAATCTTCAATCCTCAATACTCAATCTTCAATCCTCAATCCTCAATCCTCAACCACCAATACTCTATCCACAATCACCAATCCTCAATCTTCAATCCTCAATCCTCAATCCTCAATCCTCAATCCTCAATCTTCAACACACAACCCTCAGCCATCAATCCTCAATACTCAACCACCAATCCTCAATTGTCAATACTCAATAGAATATCCTGAATTCTCATGGTTCAATACTCAATCCACAAATTTCAATAATCAAATATCAACCCTCAAACGTCAATTCTCAACACTCAATCCTCAATACTCAGTCCTCTCTCTTCAATCCTCCATCCTCAATCCTCAATCTTCAAGCGTCAACCCTCAATCCTCAATCCTCAGTCCTCAAACCTCAAACTTGAATCCTCAATCCTGAATCCTCAACCTTCAGACCTCAGTCCTCAACAATCAGTTGTCAATACTCAATCCTCAATAGAGTATCATCAATTCACAGTTTTCAATACTCAATACTCAATCTGCAATCTTCAAATCTCTATCCACGAACATCAATTCTTATCATTCAACCCTCAACACTCAGTCCCCAATCCTCAATCTTCAACCCTCAATCCTCTATCCTCAATCCTCGATCCTCAATCCTCAATCCTCTATCCTCAACCTTCAATCCTCAATACTCAACCTTTAATCCTCAATACTCAATCCTCAATCCTCAATCCTCATTCTTGAATAATCAATACCCAATCCTCAATCTTCAATCCTCAATCCTCAATCCTCATTCCTCAATCCTCATTCTTCAATCCTCACTACCCAAACCTCAATCTTCAATACTCAATCCTCAATCCTAATCTCTCAACCGTCAATCCTCAGTCCCCAGTCTTCAAACCTCAATCCTCAAACCTCAGCCCTCATCCTCAATCCTGAATCCTCAATCTTCAGTCCTCAATCCTCAATCTTCAAGCGTCAATCCTCAATCCTCAATCCTCAGTCCTCAAACCTCAAACCTGAATCCTCAATCCTGAATCCTCAACCATCAGACCTCAGTCTTCAACAATCAGTTGTCAATACTCAATCCTCAATATAATATCATCAATTCACAGTTTTCAATACTCAATACTCAATCTGCAATCTTCAAATCTCTATCCACAAACATCAATTCTCATCATTCAACCCTCAACACTCAGTCCCCAATCCTCAATCTTCAAACCTCAATCCTCAATCCTCAATCCTCGATCCTCAATCTTCAATCCTCAATACTCAATCTTCAATCCTCCGTCCTCAATCCTCAATCCTTAGTCCTCAATCCTGATTCCTCAATCCTCATTCTTCAATCCTCAATGCCCAATCCTTAATCTTCAATCCTCAATCCTCAATCCTAAACTCTCAATACTCAATCCTCAGTCCTCAGTCTTCAAACCTCAATTCTCAACCCTCAGCCCTCATCCTCAATCCTCAATCCTCAATCTTCAATTCTCAATCCTCAATCCTCAAGCCTCAATACTCAATCCTCAATCCTGAGTCCTCAAACCTCAATCCTGAATCCTCAATCCTGAATCCTCAATCTTCAGACCTCAGACCTCAACAATCAGACGTCAATCCTCAATCCTCACTAGAATATCACCAATTCGCAGTTTTCAATACTCAATACTCAATCTGCAACCTTCAAATCTCTATCCACATACATCAATTCTCATCACTCAACCCTCAGCACTCAGTCCCCGATCCTCAATCTTCAATCCTCAATCCTCAATCCTCAATCCTCTATCCTCAATCTTCAATCCTCAATACTCAATCTCCAATCCTCAATCCTCAATCCTCAACCATCAATCCTCTATCCTCAATCCCCAACCCTCAATCCTCAATCTTCAATCCTCAATCCTCAATCCTCAATCATCTATCCTCAATCTTCAATCCTCAATACTCAATCTTCAATCCTCAATCCTCAATCCTCAACCATCAATACTCTATCCACAATCACCAATCCTCAATCTTCAATCCTCAATCCTCAATCCTCAATCCTCAATCCTCAATATTCAACACACAACCCTCAGCCATCAATACTCAATACTCAACCACCAATCCTCAATTGTCAATACTCAATAGAATATCCTGAATTCTCATGGTTCAATACTCAATCCACAAATTTCAATAATCAAATATCAACCCTCAAACGTCAATTCTCAACACTCAATCCTCAATACTCAGTCCTCTCTCTTCAATCCTCCATCCTCAATCCTCAATCTTCAAGCGTCAACCCCCAATCCTCAATCCTCAGTCCTCAAACCTCAAACTTGAATCCTCAATCCTGAATCCTCAACCTTCAGACCTCAGTCCTCAACAATCAGTTGTCAATACTCAATCCTCAATAGAGTATCATCAATTCACAGTTTTCAATACTCAATACTCAATCTGCAATCTTCAAATCTCTATCCACAAACATCAATTCTCATCATTCAACCCTCAACACTCAGTCCCCAATCCTCAATCTTCAATCCTCAATCCTCTATCCTCAATCCTCGATCCTCAATCCTCAATCCTCTATCCTCAACCTTCAATCCTCAATACTCAACCTTTAATCCTCAATACTCAATCCTCAATCCTCAATCCTCATTCTTCAATACTCAATACCCAATCCTCAATCTTCAATCCTCAATCCTCAATCCTCATTCCTCAATCCTCATTCTTCAATCCTCACTACCCAAACCTCAATCTTCAATCCTCAATCCTCAATCCTAATCTCTCAACCGTCAATCCTCAGTCCTCAGTCTTCAAACCTCAATCCTCAAACCTCAGCCCTCATCCTCAATCCTGAATCCTCAATCTTCAGTCCTCAATCCCCAATCTTCAAGCGTCAATCCTCAATCCTCAATCCTCAGTCCTCAAACCTCAAACCTGAATCCTCAATCCTGAATCCTCAACCATCAGACCTCAGTCTTCAACCATCAGTTGTCAATACTCAATCCTCAATAGAATATCATCAATTCACAGTTTTCAATACTCAATACTCAATCTGCAATCTTCAAATCTCTATCCACAAACATCAATTCTCATCATTCAACCCTCAACACTCAGTCCCCAATCCTCAATCTTCAAACCTCAATCCTCAATCCTCAATCCTCGATCCTCAATCTTCAATCCTCAATACTCAATCTTCAATCCTCCGTCCTCAATCCTCAATCCTTAGTCCTCAATCCTGATTCCTCAATCCTCATTCTTCAATCCTCAATGCCCAATCCTTAATCTTCAATCCTCAATCCTCAATCCTAAACTCTCAATACTCAATCCTCAGTCCTCAGTCTTCAAACCTCAATCCTCAACCCTCAGCCCTCATCCTCAATCCTCAATCCTCAATCTTCAATCCTCAATCCTCAATCCTCAAGCCTCCATCCTCAAACTTCAATCCTCAATACTCAACCTTTAATCCTCAATACTCTTTCCTCAATCCTCAATCCCCATTCTTCAATCCTCAATACCCAATCCTAAACTCTCAATCCTCAATCCTCAGTCCTCAGTCTTCAAACCTCAATCCTCAACCCTCAGCCCTCATCCTCAATCCTCAATCCACAATCTTCAATCCTCAATCCTCAATCCTCAAGCCTCAATACTCAATCATCAATCCTCAGTCCTCAAACCTCAATCCTGAATCCTCAATCCTGAATCCTCAACCTTCAGACCTCAGACCTCAACAATCAGACGTCAATCCTCAATCCTAAATAGAATATCATCAATTCACAGTTTTCAATACTCAATACTCAATCTGCAACCTTCAAATCTCTATCCATAGACATCAATTTTCATCACTCAACCCTCAACACTCAGTCCCCAATCCTCAGTCTTCAATCCTCAATCCTCAATCCTCAATCCTCTATCCTCAAACTTCAATCCTCAATACTCAACCTTTAATCCTCAATACTCAATACCCAATCCTCAATCCTCATTCTTCAATCCTCAATACCCAATCCTCAATCTTCAATCCTCAATCCTCAATCCTCAATTCTCAATCCTCAATCCTCAGTCCTCAGTCCTCAAACCTCAATCCTCAACCCTCAGCCCTCATCCTCCATCCTCAATCGACAATCCGCAATCCTCAATCTTCAATCCTCAATACTCAATTTTCAATCCTCAATCCTCAGGCCTCAAACCTCAATTCTGAATCCTCAATCCTGAGTCCTCAATCTTCAGCCCTCAGTCCTCAACAATCAGTAGTCAATACTCAATCCTCAATAGAATATCCTCAATTCACAGATTTCAACACTCAATACTCAATCTGCAATCTTCAAACCTCTATCCACAAACAGCAATTCTCATCACTCAACCCTCAACACTCAGTCCTCAATGTTCAAACCTCAATCCCCAATTCTCAATCTTCAATCCTCAATACTGAATATTCATTCCTCAAACCTCAATCCCCAATCTTCAATCCTCAATCCTCAATCCTCAATTCTCAATCCTCAATCCTCAATCCTCAGACCTCAAACAGCAATACTCAACCATCAGTCCACGTCCTCAATCCACAACCATCAATACTCAATCCTCAACCTTCAATCATCAATATTCTATCTTCAGTACTCAACCCTCAACCCTCAAACCTCAATCCTTAATCCTCAATGTTCAATCCGCTATACCCAATCCTCAATCCTCAATCCTCAGTCCTCAGTCCTCAAACCTCAATCCTCAACCCTCAGCCCTCATCCTCAATCCTCAATCTTCAATCTTCAATCCTCAATCCTCAATCCTCAAGCCTCAATCCTCAAGCCTCAATCCTCAGTCCTCAGTCCTCAAACCTCAATCCTGAATTCTCAATCTTCAGACCTCAGACCTCAACAATCAGACGTCAATCCTCAATCCTCAACCGAATATCATCAATTCACAGTTTTCAACATTCAATACTCAACCTGCAACCATCAAATCTCTATCCACAAACATCAATTCTCATCACTCAACCCTCAACACTCAGTCCCCAATCCTCAATCTTCAATCCTCAATCCTCAATCCTCAATCCTCAATCCTCTATCCTCAATCTTCAATCCTCAATCCTCAATCCTCATTCCTCAATCCTCATTCTTCAATCCTCAATACCCAAACCTCAATCTTCAATCCACAATCCTCAATCCTAAACTCTCAATCCTCAATCCTCAGTCCTCAGCCTTCAAACCTCAATCCTCAACCCTCAGCCCTCATCCTCAATCCTCAATCCTCAATCTTCAATCCTCAATCCTCAATCCTCAAGCCTCAATACTCAATCCTCAATCTTCAGTCCTCAATCCTCAATCCTCAATCCTCTATCCTCAAACTTCAATCCTCAATACTCAACCTTTAATCCTCAATACTCAATCCTCAATCCTCAATCCTCATTCTTCAATCCTCAATACCCAATCCTCAAACTTCAATCCTCAATCCTCAATCCCCATTCTTCAATCCTCAATACCCAATCCTCAATCTTCAATACTCAATCCTCAATCCTAAACTCTCAATCCTCAATCCTCAGTACTCAGTCCTCAAACCTCAATCCTCAGCCCTCAGCCCTCATCCTCAATCCTCAATCCTCAATCTTCAATCCTCAATCCTCAATCCTCAAGCCTCAATCCTCAAGCCTCAATCCTCAGTCCTCAAACCTCAATCCTGAATCCTCAATCTTCAGACCTCAGACCTCAACAATCAGACGTCAATCCTCAATCCTCAACCGAATATCATCAATTCACAGATTTCAACATTCAATACTCAATCTGCAACCATCAAATCTCTATCCACAAACATCAATTCTCATCACTCAACCCTCAACACTCAGTCCCCAATCCTCAATCTTCAATCCTCAATCTTCAATCCTCAATCCTCGATCCTCTATCTTCAATCCTCAATACTCAATCTTCAATCCTCAATCCTCAATCCTCATTCCTCAATCCTCATTCTTCAATCCTCAATACCCAATCCTCAATCTTCAATACTCAATCCTCAATCCTAAACTCTCAATACTCAATCCTCAGTCCTCAGTCTTCAAACCTCAATCCTCAACCCTCAGCCCTCATCCTCAATCCTCAATCCTCAATCTTCAATCCTCAATCCTCAATCCTCAAGCCTCTATCCTCAAACTTCAATCCTCAATACTCAACCTTTAATCCTCAATACTCAATCCTCAATCCTCAATCCTCATTCTTCAATCCTCAATACCCAATCCTCAATCTTCAATCCTCAATCCTCAATCCCCATTCTTCAATCCTCAATACCCAATCCTAAACTCTCAATCCTCAATCCTCAGTCCTCAGTCTTCAAACCTCAATCCTCAACCCTCAGCCCTCATCCTCAATCCTCAATCCACAATCTTCAATCCTCAATCCTCAATCCTCAAGCCTCAATACTCAATCCTCAATCCTCAGTCCTCAAACCTCAATCCTGAATCCTCAATCCTGAATCCTCAATCTTCAGACCTCAGACCTCAACAATCAGACGTCAATCCTGAATCCTAAATAGAATATCATCAATTCACAGTTTTCAATACTCAATACTCAATCTGCAATCTTCAAATCTCTATCCACAAACATCAATTCTCATCATTCAACCCTCAACACTCAGTCCCCAATCCTCAATCTTCAATCCTCAATCCTCAATCCTCAATCCTCGATCCTCAATCTTCAATCCTCAATACTCAATCTTCAATCCTCCGTCCTCAATCCTCAATCCTCAGTCCTCAATCCTGATTCCTCAATCCTCATTCTTCAATCCTCAATGCCCAATACTCAATCTTCAATCCTCAATCCTCAATCCTCAATCCTCAGTCCTCAAACCTCAATCCTGAATCCTCAATCATGAATCCTCAATCTTCAGACCTCAGACCTCAATCCTGAATCCTCAATCATGAAACCTCAATCTTCAGACCTCAGACCTCAGCAATCAGACGTCAATCCTCAATCCTCAATAGTATATCACCAATTCACAGTTTTCAATACTCAATACTCAATCTGCAACCATCAAATCTCTATCCACAAACATCAATTCTCATCACTCAACCCTCAGCACTCAGTCCCCAATCCTCAATCTTCAATCCTCAATCCTCAATCCTCAATCCTCTATCCTCAATCTTCAATCCTCAATACTCAATCTCCAATCCTCAATCCTCAATCCTCAACCAGCAATCCTCTATCCTCAATCCCCAACCCTCAATCCTCAATCTTCAATCCTCAATCCTCAATCCTCAATCATCTGTCCTCAATCTTCAATCCTCAATACTCAATCTTCAATCCTCAATCCTCAATCCTCAACCACCAATACTCTATCCACAATCACCAATCCTCAATCTTCAATCCTCAATCCTCAATCCTCAATCCTCAATCCTCAATCTTCAACACACAACCCTCAGCCATCAATCCTCAATACTCAACCACCAATCCTCAATTGTCAATACTCAATAGAATATCCTGAATTCTCATGGTTCAATACTCAATCCACAAATTTCAATAATCAAATATCAACCCTCAAACGTCAATTCTCAACACTCAATCCTCAATACTCAGTCCTCTCTCTTCAATCCTCCATCCTCAATCCTCAATCTTCAAGCGTCAACCCCCAATCCTCAATCCTCAGTCCTCAAACCTCAAACTTGAATCCTCAATCCTGAATCCTCAACCTTCAGACCTCAGTCCTCAACAATCAGTTGTCAATACTCAATCCTCAATAGAGTATCATCAATTCACAGTTTTCAATACTCAATACTCAATCTGCAATCTTCAAATCTCTATCCACAAACATCAATTCTCATCATTCAACCCTCAACACTCAGTCCCCAATCCTCAATCTTCAATCCTCAATCCTCTATCCTCAATCCTCGATCCTCAATCCTCAATCCTCTATCCTCAACCTTCAATCCTCAATACTCAACCTTTAATCCTCAATACTCAATCCTCAATCCTCAATCCTCATTCTTCAATACTCAATACCCAATCCTCAATCTTCAATCCTCAATCCTCAATCCTCATTCCTCAATCCTCATTCTTCAATCCTCACTACCCAAACCTCAATCTTCAATCCTCAATCCTCAATCCTAATCTCTCAACCGTCAATCCTCAGTCCTCAGTCTTCAAACCTCAATCCTCAAACCTCAGCCCTCATCCTCAATCCTGAATCCTCAATCTTCAGTCCTCAATCCTCAATCTTCAAGCGTCAATCCTCAATCCTCAATCCTCAGTCCTCAAACCTCAAACCTGAATCCTCAATCCTGAATCCTCAACCATCAGACCTCAGTCTTCAACCATCAGTTGTCAATACTCAATCCTCAATAGAATATCATCAATTCACAGTTTTCAATACTCAATACTCAATCTGCAATCTTCAAATCTCTATCCACAAACATCAATTCTCATCATTCAACCCTCAACACTCAGTCCCCAATCCTCAATCTTCAAACCTCAATCCTCAATCCTCAATCCTCGATCCTCAATCTTCAATCCTCAATACTCAATCTTCAATCCTCCGTCCTCAATCCTCAATCCTTAGTCCTCAATCCTGATTCCTCAATCCTCATTCTTCAATCCTCAATGCCCAATCCTTAATCTTCAATCCTCAATCCTCAATCCTAAACTCTCAATACTCAATCCTCAGTCCTCAGTCTTCAAACCTCAATCCTCAACCCTCAGCCCTCATCCTCAATCCTCAATCCTCAATCTTCAATCCTCAATCCTCAATCCTCAAGCCTCCATCCTCAAACTTCAATCCTCAATACTCAACCTTTAATCCTCAATACTCTTTCCTCAATCCTCAATCCCCATTCTTCAATCCTCAATACCCAATCCTAAACTCTCAATCCTCAATCCTCAGTCCTCAGTCTTCAAACCTCAATCCTCAACCCTCAGCCCTCATCCTCAATCCTCAATCCACAATCTTCAATCCTCAATCCTCAATCCTCAAGCCTCAATACTCAATCATCAATTCTCAGTCCTCAAACCTCAATCCTGAATCCTCAATCCTGAATCCTCAACCTTCAGACCTCAGACCTCAACAATCAGACGTCAATCCTCAATCCTAAATAGAATATCATCAATTCACAGTTTTCAATACTCAATACTCAATCTGCAACCTTCAAATCTCTATCCATAGACATCAATTTTCATCACTCAACCCTCAACACTCAGTCCCCAATCCTCAGTCTTCAATCCTCAATCCTCAATCCTCAATCCTCAATCCTCAATCTTCAATCCTCAATACTCGATCTTCAATCCTCCAGCATCAATCCTCAATCCTCAATCCTCATTCATCAATCGTCGGGCTTCAATCCTCAATACTCAATCTTCAATTCTCAATCCTCAATCCTCAGTCCTCAGTCCTCAAACCTCAATCCTCAACCCTCAGCCCTCATCCTCCATCCTCAATCGACAATCCGCAATCCTCAATCTTCAATCCTCAATACTCAATTTTCAATCCTCAATCCTCAGGCCTCAAACCTCAATTCTGAATCCTCAATCCTGAGTCCTCAATCTTCAGCCCTCAGTCCTCAACAATCAGTAGTCAATACTCAATCCTCAATAGAATATCCTCAATTCACAGATTTCAACACTCAATACTCAATCTGCAATCTTCAAACCTCTATCCACAAACAGCAATTCTCATCACTCAACCCTCAACACTCAGTCCTCAATGTTCAAACCTCAATCCCCAATTCTCAATCTTCAATCCTCAATACTGAATATTCATTCCTCAAACCTCAATCCCCAATCTTCAATCCTCAATCCTCAATCCTCAATTCTCAATCCTCAATCCTCAATCCTCAGACCTCAAACAGCAATACTCAACCATCAGTCCACGTCCTCAATCCACAACCATCAATACTCAATCCTCAACCTTCAATCATCAATATTCTATCTTCAGTACTCAACCCTCAACCCTCAAACCTCAATCCTTAATCCTCAATGTTCAATCCGCTATACCCAATCCTCAATCCTCAATCCTCAGTCCTCAGTCCTCAAACCTCAATCCTCAACCCTCAGCCCTCATCCTCAATCCTCAATCTTCAATCTTCAATCCTCAATCCTCAATCCTCAAGCCTCAATCCTCAAGCCTCAATCCTCAGTCCTCAGTCCTCAAACCTCAATCCTGAATTCTCAATCTTCAGACCTCAGACCTCAACAATCAGACGTCAATCCTCAATCCTCAACCGAATATCATCAATTCACAGTTTTCAACATTCAATACTCAACCTGCAACCATCAAATCTCTATCCACAAACATCAATTCTCATCACTCAACCCTCAACACTCAGTCCCCAATCCTCAATCTTCAATCCTCAATCCTCAATCCTCAATCCTCAATCCTCTATCCTCAATCTTCAATCCTCAATCCTCAATCCTCATTCCTCAATCCTCATTCTTCAATCCTCAATACCCAAACCTCAATCTTCAATCCACAATCCTCAATCCTAAACTCTCAATCCTCAATCCTCAGTCCTCAGCCTTCAAACCTCAATCCTCAACCCTCAGCCCTCATCCTCAATCCTCAATCCTCAATCTTCAATCCTCAATCCTCAATCCTCAAGCCTCAATACTCAATCCTCAATCTTCAGTCCTCAATCCTCAATCCTCAATCCTCTATCCTCAAACTTCAATCCTCAATACTCAACCTTTAATCCTCAATACTCAATCCTCAATCCTCAATCCTCATTCTTCAATCCTCAATACCCAATCCTCAATCTTCAATCCTCAATCCTCAATCCCCATTCTTCAATCCTCAATACCCAATCCTCAATCTTCAATACTCAATCCTCAATCCTAAACTCTCAATCCTCAATCCTCAGTACTCAGTCCTCAAACCTCAATCCTCAGCCCTCAGCCCTCATCCTCAATCCTCAATCCTCAATCTTCAATCCTCAATCCTCAATCCTCAAGCCTCAATCCTCAAGCCTCAATCCTCAGTCCTCAAACCTCAATCCTGAATCCTCAATCTTCAGACCTCAGACCTCAACAATCAGACGTCAATCCTCAATCCTCAACCGAATATCATCAATTCACAGATTTCAACATTCAATACTCAATCTGCAACCATCAAATCTCTATCCACAAACATCAATTCTCATCACTCAACCCTCAACACTCAGTCCCCAATCCTCAATCTTCAATCCTCAATCTTCAATCCTCAATCCTCGATCCTCTATCTTCAATCCTCAATACTCAATCTTCAATCCTCAATCCTCAATCCTCATTCCTCAATCCTCATTCTTCAATCCTCAATACCCAATCCTCAATCTTCAATACTCAATCCTCAATCCTAAACTCTCAATACTCAATCCTCAGTCCTCAGTCTTCAAACCTCAATCCTCAACCCTCAGCCCTCATCCTCAATCCTCAATCCTCAATCTTCAATCCTCAATCCTCAATCCTCAAGCCTCTATCCTCAAACTTCAATCCTCAATACTCAACCTTTAATCCTCAATACTCAATCCTCAATCCTCAATCCTCATTCTTCAATCCTCAATACCCAATCCTCAATCTTCAATCCTCAATCCTCAATCCCCATTCTTCAATCCTCAATACCCAATCCTAAACTCTCAATCCTCAATCCTCAGTCCTCAGTCTTCAAACCTCAATCCTCAACCCTCAGCCCTCATCCTCAATCCTCAATCCACAATCTTCAATCCTCAATCCTCAATCCTCAAGCCTCAATACTCAATCCTCAATCCTCAGTCCTCAAACCTCAATCCTGAATCCTCAATCCTGAATCCTCAATCTTCAGACCTCAGACCTCAACAATCAGACGTCAATCCTGAATCCTAAATAGAATATCATCAATTCACAGTTTTCAATACTCAATACTCAATCTGCAATCTTCAAATCTCTATCCACAAACATCAATTCTCATCATTCAACCCTCAACACTCAGTCCCCAATCCTCAATCTTCAATCCTCAATCCTCAATCCTCAATCCTCGATCCTCAATCTTCAATCCTCAATACTCAATCTTCAATCCTCCGTCCTCAATCCTCAATCCTCAGTCCTCAATCCTGATTCCTCAATCCTCATTCTTCAATCCTCAATGCCCAATACTCAATCTTCAATCCTCAATCCTCAATCCTCAATCCTCAGTCCTCAAACCTCAATCCTGAATCCTCAATCATGAATCCTCAATCTTCAGACCTCAGACCTCAATCCTGAATCCTCAATCATGAAACCTCAATCTTCAGACCTCAGACCTCAGCAATCAGACGTCAATCCTCAATCCTCAATAGTATATCACCAATTCACAGTTTTCAATACTCAATACTCAATCTGCAACCATCAAATCTCTATCCACAAACATCAATTCTCATCACTCAACCCTCAGCACTCAGTCCCCAATCCTCAATCTTCAATCCTCAATCCTCAATCCTCAATCCTCTATCCTCAATCTTCAATCCTCAATACTCAATCTCCAATCCTCAATCCTCAATCCTCAACCAGCAATCCTCTATCCTCAATCCCCAACCCTCAATCCTCAATCTTCAATCCTCAATCCTCAATCCTCAATCATCTGTCCTCAATCTTCAATCCTCAATACTCAATCTTCAATCCTCAATCCTCAATCCTCAACCACCAATACTCTATCCACAATCACCAATCCTCAATCTTCCATCGTCAATCCTCAATCCTCAATCCTCAATCCTCAATCTTCAACACACAACCCTCAGCCATCAATCCTCAATACTCAACCACCAATCCTCAATTGTCAATACTCAATAGAATATCCTGAATTCTCATGGTTCAATACTCAATCCACAAATTTCAATAATCAAATATCAACCCTCAAACGTCAATTCTCAACACTCAATCCTCAATACTCAGTCCTCTCTCTTCAATCCTCCATCCTCAATCCTCAATCTTCAAGCGTCAACCCTCAATCCTCAATCCTCAGTCCTCAAACCTCAAACTTGAATCCTCAATCCTGAATCCTCAACCTTCAGACCTCAGTCCTCAACAATCAGTTGTCAATACTCAATCCTCAATAGAGTATCATCAATTCACAGTTTTCAATACTCAATACTCAATCTGCAATCTTCAAATCTCTATCCACGAACATCAATTCTCATCATTCAACCCTCAACACTCAGTCCCCAATCCTCAATCTTCAACCCTCAATCCTCTATCCTCAATCCTCGATCCTCAATCCTCAATCCTCTATCCTCAACCTTCAATCCTCAATACTCAACCTTTAATCCTCAATACTCAATCCTCAATCCTCAATCCTCATTCTTGAATAATCAATACCCAATCCTCAATCTTCAATCCTCAATCCTCAATCCTCATTCCTCAATCCTCATTCTTCAATCCTCACTACCCAAACCTCAATCTTCAATACTCAATCCTCAATCCTAATCTCTCAACCGTCAATCCTCAGTCCCCAGTCTTCAAACCTCAATCCTCAAACCTCAGCCCTCATCCTCAATCCTGAATCCTCAATCTTCAGTCCTCAATCCTCAATCTTCAAGCGTCAATCCTCAATCCTCAATCCTCAGTCCTCAAACCTCAAACCTGAATCCTCAATCCTGAATCCTCAACCATCAGACCTCAGTCTTCAACAATCAGTTGTCAATACTCAATCCTCAATAGAATATCATCAATTCACAGTTTTCAATACTCAATACTCAATCTGCAATCTTCAAATCTCTATCCACAAACATCAATTCTCATCATTCAACCCTCAACACTCAGTCCCCAATCCTCAGTCTTCAAACCTCAATCCTCAATCCTCAATCCTCGATCCTCAATCTTCAATCCTCAATACTCAATCTTCAATCCTCCGTCCTCAATCCTCAATCCTTAGTCCTCAATCCTGATTCCTCAATCCTCGTTCTTCAATCCTCAATGCCCAATCCTTAATCTTCAATCCTCAATCCTCAATCCTAAACTCTCAATACTCAATCCTCAGTCCTCAGTCTTCAAACCTCAATTCTCAACCCTCAGCCCTCATCCTGTATCCTCAATCCTCAATCTTGAATTCTCAATCCTCAATCCTCAAGCCTCAATACTCAATCCTCAATCCTCAGTCCTCAAACCTCAATCCTGAATCCTCAATCCTGAATCCTCAATCTTCAGACCTCAGACCTCAACAATCAGACGTCAATCCTCAATCCTCAATAGAATATCACCAATTCACAGTTTTCAATACTCAATACTCAATCTGCAACCTTCAAATCTCTATCCACATACATCAATTCTCATCACTCAACCCTCAGCACTCAGTCCCCGATCCTCAATCTTCAATCCTCAATCCTCAATCCTCAATCCTCTATCCTCAATCTTCAATCCTCAATACTCAATCTCCAATCCTCAATCCTCAATCCTCAACCATCAATCCTCTATCCTCAATCCCCAACCCTCAATCCTCAATCTTCAATCCTCAATCCTCAATCCTCAATCATCTATCCTCAATCTTCAATCCTCAATACTCAATCTTCAATCCTCAATCCTCAATCCTCAACCATCAATACTCTATCCACAATCACCAATCCTCAATCTTCAATCCTCAATCCTCAATCCTCAATCCTCAATCCTCAATATTCAACACACAACCCTCAGCCATCAATCCTCAATACTCAACCACCAATCCTCAATTGTCAATACTCAATAGAATATCCTGAATTCTCATGGTTCAATACTCAATCCACAAATTTCAATAATCAAATATCAACCCTCAAACGTCAATTCTCAACACTCAATCCTCAATACTCAGTCCTCTCTCTTCAATCCTCCATCCTCAATCCTCAATCTTCAAGCGTCAACCCCCAATCCTCAATCCTCAGTCCTCAAACCTCAAACTTGAATCCTCAATCCTGAATCCTCAACCTTCAGACCTCAGTCCTCAACAATCAGTTGTCAATACTCAATCCTCAATAGAGTATCATCAATTCACAGTTTTCAATACTCAATACTCAATCTGCAATCTTCAAATCTCTATCCACAAACATCAATTCTCATCATTCAACCCTCAACACTCAGTGCCCAATCCTCAATCTTCAATCCTCAATCCTCTATCCTCAATCCTCGATCCTCAATCCTCAATCCTCTATCCTCAACCTTCAATCCTCAATACTCAACCTTTAATCCTCAATACTCAATCCTCAATCCTCAATCCTCATTCTTCAATACTCAATACCCAATCCTCAATCTTCAATCCTCAATCCTCAATCCTCATTCCTCAATCCTCATTCTTCAATCCTCACTACCCAAACCTCAATCTTCAATCCTCAATCCTCAATCCTAATCTCTCAACCGTCAATCCTCAGTCCTCAGTCTTCAAACCTCAATCCTCAAACCTCAGCCCTCATCCTCAATCCTGAATCCTCAATCTTCAGTCCTCAATCCTCAATCTTCAAGCGTCAATCCTCAATCCTCAATCCTCAGTCCTCAAACCTCAAACCTGAATCCTCAATCCTGAATCCTCAACCATCAGACCTCAGTCTTCAACCATCAGTTGTCAATACTCAATCCTCAATAGAATATCATCAATTCACAGTTTTCAATACTCAATACTCAATCTGCAATCTTCAAATCTCTATCCACAAACATCAATTCTCATCATTCAACCCTCAACACTCAGTCCCCAATCCTCAATCTTCAAACCTCAATCCTCAATCCTCAATCCTCGATCCTCAATCTTCAATCCTCAATACTCAATCTTCAATCCTCCGTCCTCAATCCTCAATCCTTAGTCCTCAATCCTGATTCCTCAATCCTCATTCTTCAATCCTCAATGCCCAATCCTTAATCTTCAATCCTCAATCCTCAATCCTAAACTCTCAATACTCAATCCTCAGTCCTCAGTCTTCAAACCTCAATCCTCAACCCTCAGCCCTCATCCTCAATCCTCAATCCTCCATCTTCAATCCTCAATCCTCAATCCTCAAGCCTCCATCCTCAAACTTCAATCCTCAATACTCAACCTTTAATCCTCAATACTCTTTCCTCAATCCTCAATCCCCATTCTTCAATCCTCAATACCCAATCCTAAACTCTCAATCCTCAATCCTCAGTCCTCAGTCTTCAAACCTCAATCCTCAAACCTCAGCCCTCATCCTCAATCCTCAATCCACAATCTTCAATCCTCAATCCTCAATCCTCAATACTCAATTTTCAATCCTCAATCCTCAGGCCTCAAACCTCAATTCTGAATCCTCAATCCTGAGTCCTCAATCTTCAGACCTCAGACCTCAACAATCAGACGTCAATCCTCAATCCTAAATAGAATATCATCAATTCACAGTTTTCAATACTCAATACTCAATCTGCAACCTTCAAATCTCTATCCATAGACATCAATTTTCATCACTCAACCCTCAACACTCAGTCCCCAATCCTCAGTCTTCAATCCTCAATCCTCAATCCTCAATCCTCTATCCTCAAACTTCAATCCTCAATACTCAACCTTTAATCCTCAATACTCAATACCCAATCCTCAATCCTCATTCTTCAGTCCTCAATACCCAATCCTCAATCTTCAATCCTCAATCCTCAATCCTCAATTCTCAATCCTCAATCCTCAGTCCTCAGTCCTCAAACCTCAATCCTCAACCCTCAGCCCTCATCCTCCATCCTCAATCGACAATCCGCAATCCTCAATCTTCAATCCTCAATACTCAATTTTCAATCCTCAATCCTCAGGCCTCAAACCTCAATTCTGAATCCTCAATCCTGAGTCCTCAATCTTCAGCCCTCAGTCCTCAACAATCAGTAGTCAATCCTCAATCCTCAATAGAATATCCTCAATTCACAGATTTCAACACTCAATACTCAATCTGCAATCTTCAAACCTCTATCCACAAACAGCAATTCTCATCACTCAACCCTCAACACTCAGTCCTCAATGTTCAAACCTCAATCCCCAATTCTCAATCTTCAATCCTCAATACTGAATATTCATTCCTCAAACCTCAATCCCCAATCTTCAATCCTCAATCCTCAATCCTCAATTCTCAATCCTCAATCCTCAATCCTCAGACCTCAAACAGCAATACTCAACCATCAGTCCACGTCCTCAATCCACAACCATCAATACTCAATCCTCAACCTTCAATCATCAATATTCTATCTTCAGTACTCAACCCTCAACCCTCAAACCTCAATCCTTAATCCTCAATGTTCAATCCGCTATACCCAATCCTCAATCCTCAATCCTCAGTCCTCAGTCCTCAAACCTCAATCCTCAACCCTCAGCCCTCATCCTCAATCCTCAATCCTCAATCTTCAATCCTCAATCCTCAATCCTCAAGCCTCAATCCTCAAGCCTCAATCCTCAGTCCTCAGTCCTCAAACCTCAATCCTGAATTCTCAATCTTCAGACCTCAGACCTCAACAATCAGACGTCAATCCTCAATCCTCAACCGAATATCATCAATTCACAGTTTTCAACATTCAATACTCAACCTGCAACCATCAAATCTCTATCCACAAACATCAATTCTCATCACTCAACCCTCAACACTCAGTCCCCAATCCTCAATCTTCAATCCTCAATCCTCAATCCTCAATCCTCAATCCTCTATCCTCAATCTTCAATCCTCAATCCTCAATCCTCATTCCTCAATCCTCATTCTTCAATCCTCAATACCCAAACCTCAATCTTCAATCCACAATCCTCAATCCTAAACTCTCAATCCTCAATCCTCAGTCCTCAGCCTTCAAACCTCAATCCTCAACCCTCAGCCGTCATCCTCAATCCTCAATCCTCAATCTTCAATCCTCAATCCTCAATCCTCAAGCCTCAATACTCAATCCTCAATCTTCAGTCCTCAATCCTCAATCCTCAATCCTCTATCCTCAAACTTCAATCCTCAATACTCAACCTTTAATCCTCAATACTCAATCCTCAATCCTCAATCCTCATTCTTCAATCCTCAATACCCAATCCTCAATCTTCAATCCTCAATCCTCAATCCCCATTCTTCAATCCTCAATACCCAATCCTCAATCTTCAATACTCAATCCTCAATCCTAAACTCTCAATCCTCAATCCTCAGTACTCAGTCCTCAAACCTCAATCCTCAGCCCTCAGCCCTCATCCTCAATCCTCAATCCTCAATCTTCAATCCTCAATCCTCAATCCTCAAGCCTCAATCCTCAAGCCTCAATCCTCAGTCCTCAAACCTCAATCCTGAATCCTCAATCTTCAGACCTCAGACCTCAACAATCAGACGTCAATCCTCAATCCTCAACCGAATATCATCAATTCACAGATTTCAACATTCAATACTCAATCTGCAACCATCAAATCTCTATCCACAAACATCAATTCTCATCACTCAACCCTCAACACTCAGTCCCCAATCCTCAATCTTCAATCCTCAATCTTCAATCCTCAATCCTCGATCCTCTATCTTCAATCCTCAATACTCAATCTTCAATCCTCAATCCTCAATCCTCATTCCTCAATCCTCATTCTTCAATCCTCAATACCCAATCCTCAATCTTCAATACTCAATCCTCAATCCTAAGCTCTCAATCCTCAATCCTCAGTCCTCAGTCCTCAAACCTCAATCCTCAACCCTCAGCCCTCATCCTCAATCCTCAATCCTCAATCTTCAATCCTCAATCCTCAATCCTCAAGCCTCTATCCTCAAACTTCAATCCTCAATACTCAACATTTAATCCTCAATACTCAATCCTCAATCCTCAATCCTCATTCTTCAATCCTCAATACCCAATCCTCAATCTTCAATCCTCAATCCTCAATCCCCATTCTTCAATCCTCAATACCCAATCCTCAATCTTCAATACTCAATCCTCAATCCTAAACTCTCAATCCTCAATCCTCAGTCCTCAGTCCTCAAACCTCAATCCTCAGCCCTCAGCCCTCATCCTCAATCCTCAATCCTCAATCTTCAATCCTCAATCCTCAATCCTCAAGCCTCAATCCTCAAGCCTCAATCCTCAGTCCTCAAACCTCAATCCTGAATCCTCAATCTTCAGACCTCAGACCTCAACAATCAGACGTCAATCCTCAATCCTCACCGGAATATCATCAATTCACAGTTTTCAACATGCAATACTCTATCTGCAACCATCAAATCTCTATCCACAAACATCAAATCTCATCACTCAACACTCAACACTCAGTCCCCAATCCTCAATCTTCAATCCTCAATCCTCAATCCTCAATCCTCAATCCTCTGTCCTCAATCTTCAATCCTCAATCCTCAATCCTCATTCCTCAATCCTCATTCTTCGATCCTCAATACCCAAACCACAATCTTCAATCCTCAAGCCTCAATCCTAAACTTTCAATCCTCAATCCTCAGTCCTCAGTCTTCAAACCTCAATCCTCAACCCTCAGCCCTCATCCTCAATCCTCAATCCTCAATCTTCAATCCTCAATCCTCAATCCTCAAGCCTCAATACTCAATCCTCAATCCTCAGTCCTCAAACCTCAATCCTGAATCCTCAATCTTCAGACCTCAGACCTCAACAATCAGACGTCAATCCTCAATCCTCACCGGAATATCATCAATTCACAGTTTTCAACATGCAATACTCTATCTGCAACCATCAAATCTCTATCCACAAACATCAAATCTCATCACTCAACACTCAACACTCAGTCCCCAATCCTCAATCTTCAATCCTCAATCCTCAATCCTCAATCCTCAATCCTCTGTCCTCAATCTTCAATCCTCAATCCTCAATCCTCATTCCTCAATCCCCATTCTTCAATCCTCAATACCCAATCCTCAATCTTCAATACTCAATCCTCAATCCTAAACTCTCAATCCTCAATCCTCAGTCCTCAGTCCTCAAACCTCAATCCTCAGCCCTCAGCCCTCATCCTCAATCCTCAATCCTCAATCTTCAATCCTCAATCCTCAATCCTCAAGCCTCAATCCCCAAGCCTCAATCCTCAGTCCTCAAGCCTCAATCCTGAATCCTCAATCTTCAGACCTCAGACCTCAACAATCAGACGTCAATCCTCAATCCTCAACCGAATATCATCAATTCACAGTTTTCAACATTCAATACTCAATCTGCAACCATCAAATCTCTATCTACAAACATCAATTCTCATCACTCAACCCTCAACACTCAGTCCCCAATCCTCAATCTTCAATCCTCAATCCTCAATCCTCCATCCTCAATCCTCTATCCTCAATCTTCAATCCTCAATCCTCAATCCTCATTCCTCAATCCTCATTCTTCAATCCTCAATACCCAAACCTCAATCTTCAATCCTCAATCCTCAATCCTAAACTCTCAATCCTCAATCCTCAGTCCTCAGTCTTCAAACCTCAATCCTCAACCCTCAGCCCTCATCCTCAATCCTCAATCCTCAATCATCAATCCTCAATCCTCAATCCTCAAGCCTCAACACTCAATCCTCAATCCTCAGTCCTCAAACCTCAATCCTGAATCCTCAATCCTGAATCCTCAGTCTTCAGACCTCAGACCTCAACAATCAGATGTCAATCCTCAATCCTCAATAGAATATCATCAATTCAGAGTTTTCAATACTCAATACTCAATCTGCAACCTTCAAATCTCTATCTATAAACATCAATTCTCATCACTCAACCCTCAACACTCAGTCCCCAATCCTCAACCTTCAATCCTCAATCCTCAATCCTCAATCCTCTATCCTCAAACTTCAATCCTCAATACTCAACCTTTAATCCTCAATACTCAATCCCCAATCCTCAATCCTCATTCTTCAATCCCCAATACCCAATCCTCAATCTTCAATCCTCAATCCTCAATCCTCAATTCTCAATCCTCAATCCTCAGTCCTCAGTCCTCAAACCTCAATCCTAAACCCTCAGCCCTCATCCTCCATCCTCAATCGACAATCCGCAATCCTCAATCTTCAATCCTCAATACTCAATTTTCAATCCTCAATCCTCAGGCCTCAAACGTCAGTTCTGAATCCTCAATCCTGAGTCCTCAATCTTCAGCCCTCAGTCCTCAACAATCAGTAGTCAATCCTCAATCCTCAATAGAACATCCTCAATTCACAGATTTCAACACTCAATACTCAATCTGCAATCTTCAAATCTCTATCCACAAACATCAATTCTCATCATTCAACCCTCAACACTCAGTCCCCAATCCTCAATCTTCAATCCTCAATCCTCAATCCTCATTCCTCGATCCTCAATCCTCAATCCTCAATCCTCAATCCTCAATCCTCAATCCTAAATCCTCAATCTTCAATCCTCAATACTCAATCTTCAATCCTCAATCCTCAAACCTCAATCCTCAATCCTCTATCGTCAGTCTTCAATCGTCAATATCCAACCCTCACTCTTCAATCCTCAATCCTCCAGGATTGAATATTGAGGGCTGAGAATTGAGGATTGAAGATTGAGGACTGAGTGTTGAGGGTTGAGTGATGAGAATTGATGTTTGTGGATTGAGATTTGAAGATCCAAGATTGGGGGTTGAGGATTGAAGATTGAGGATTGGGTATTGCGGATTGAACATTGAGGATTGAGGATTGAGGATCGAGGATTGAGGATTGAGGACTGAAGGTTGAATATTGATGATTGAAGATTGAGGATTGAGGATTGATGGTTGTGGATTGAGGACGAGGACTGAGGGTTGAGTATTGATGTTTGAGGTCTGAGGTTTGAGGATTGAGGATTGAGAATTGAGGATTGAAGATTCAGGGTTGAAGATTGAGGATTGGGTATTGAGGATTGAAGAATGAGGATTGAGGATTGAGGATTGAGGACTGAAGATTGAATATTGGTGATTGAAGATTGAGAATTGATGACTGAGTGTTGAGGATTGAGTATTGAGGATAGAGGGTTGAGGATTGAAGATTCAGTATTGAGGATTGAATATTGAGGATTGAGGATTGAGGATTGAGGATTGAGAATGAGGGCTGAGGGTTGGGGGTTGTGGTTTGATTATTGAATCCTGAGAATTCAGGATATCCTGTTGAGTATTGAGAATTGAGGATTGGTGTTTGAGTATTGAGGATTGAGGATTGAGTATTGAGGATTGAGGATTGAGGATTAAAGATTGAGTATTGAGGATTGAATATTGAGAATTGAGGGTTGACGATTGAGTATTGAAGATTGAGGTTTGAGGACTGAGGGTTGACGATTGAAGATTCAGTATTGAGGATTGAAGATTGGGGATTGAGGATTGAAGATTGAGGATTGGGTATTGCGGATTGAACATTGAGAATTGAGGACTGAGGTTTGAGGATTGAGGATTGAGGACTGAAGATTGAATATTGATGATTGAAGATTGAGGATTGAGGATTGATGGTTCTGGATTGAGGACGAGGACTGAGGGTTGATTATTGATGTTTGAGGTCTGAGGATTGAGGATTGAGGATTGAGGATTGAAGATTGAGGATTGGGTATTGCGGATTGAACATTGAGAGTTGAGGACTGAGGTTTGAGGATTGTGGATTGAGGAGTGAAAATTGAATATTGATGATTGAAGATTGAGGATTGAGGATTGATGGTTCTGGATTGAGGACGAGGACTGAGGGTTGATTATTGATGTTTGAGGTCTGAGGATTGAAGATTGAGGATTGAGGACTGAAGACTGAGTATTGAGGATTGAATATTGAGGATTGAAGATTGAGGATTCAGGATTGAGGGTTGAGGATTTAGGATGGAAGATTGAGTATTGAGGATTCAAGATTGAGGATTGAGGATTGAGGATTGAGGTTTGAGGATTGAAGGTTGAGGATTGGGGAATGACGATTGGCGATTGAGGATTGAGGATTGAGGATTGAGGATGAGGGCTGAGGGATGAGGATTGAGGTTTGAGGACTGAGGACTGAGGATTGAGGATTGAGAATTGAGGATTCAGGATTGGGGATTGTAGATTGAGGATTGGGTATTGAGGGTTGAAGAATGATGATTGAGGATTGAGGATTGAGGATTGAGGATTGAAGATTGAGGATTGAGGATTGAGGGTTGAGGACTGAGGTTTGAGGAACGAGGATTGAGGATAGTGGATTGAGGACTGAGGATTGACGATTGAGTATTGAAGATTGAGGATTGGTGACTGAGGATTGAGGATTGAGTATTGAGGATTGAAGCCTGACGATTGAGGATTGAGGATTGAGGATTGAGGATTGAGGATGGAGGTTTGAAGATTGAGTATTGAGGATTGAAGAATGAGGATTGAGGATTGAGGATTGAGGATTGAGGATTGAGGATTGAGGATTGAGGATTGGGGACTGAGCGTTGAGGGTTGAATGATGAGAAATGCTGTATGTGGGTAGAGATTTGAAGATTGCAGATTGAGTATTGGGTATTGAAAACTGTGAATTGATGATATTCTATTGAGGATTGAGAATTGACTACCGATTGTTGAGGAGTGGGGTCTGAAAATTGGGGATTCAGGATTGAGTATTCAGGTTTTAGGTTTGAGGACTGAGGATCGAGGTTTGAGGATTGAGGATTGAGGATTGAGAATAGAGGGTTGAGGATTGAGGATTGAAGATTGAGTATTGAGGATTGAAGATTGAGGATTGAGGACTGAGGATTGAGGATTGAGGATTGAATATTCAGTATTGAGGATTGAAGAGTGAGGATTGATGATTGAGGATTGAGAATTGAGGATGAGGGCTGAGGGTTGAGGATTGAGGTTTGAGTATTGAATCCTGAGAAATCAGGATATTCTATTGAGTATTGAGAATTGAGGGTTGATGGTTGAGTATTGAGGACTGAGGATTGAGGATTGAGGATTGAGGATTGAGTATTGAGTATTGAGGAGTGAGGATTGACGATTGAGGATTGAAGATTGAGGATTGATGACCGGGGATTGAAGATTGAGGATTGGGGATTGAGGATTGACGATTGAGTATTGAGGGTTGAGGATTGAGAATTGAGGATTGAGGATTGAAGATTGAGTATTGAGGATAGAAGATTGAGGGCTGCGAATTGAGGATTGAAGATTGAGGACTGAGTGTTGAGGGTTGAGTGATGAGAATTGATGTTTGTGGATTGAGATTTGAAGATTGAATATTGGGGATTGAGGATTGAGGATGAGGGCTGAGTGTTGAGGATTGAGGTTTGAGGATGGGGGATTGAAGATTGAGTATTGAGGATTGGGAATTGAGGATTGAGGATTGAGGATTGAAGATTGAGTATTGAGGATTGATGATTGAGAGTTGAGGATTGGTGATTGAGGATTGAGGATTGAAGATTGAGTATTGCGGATTGAAGATTGAGTATTTGGTATTGAGGATTGATGGTTGAGAATTGAGGATTGAGGATTGAGGATTGAAGATTCAGTATTGAGGGTTGAAGATTGAGAATTGAGGATTGAGGATTGAACATTGAGGACTGAGTGTTGAGGATTGAGTGATGAGGATTGATATTTGTGGATAGAGATTTGAAGATTGCAGATTGAGTATTGAGTATTGAAAACTGTGAACTGAGGATATTTTATTGAGGATTGAGGATTGACAACTGATTGTTGGGGACTGAGGGCTGAAGATTGAGGATTCAGGATTGAGGATTCAGAGTTGAGGTTTGAGGACTTAGTATTGAGGATTCTGTATTGACGATTGAGGATTGAGGACTGAGGGTTGAAGATTGAGGGTTGGGTATTGAGGATTGAACATTGAGAATTGAGGATTGAGTGTTGAGGATTGAGGATTGAGGATTGAAGATTGAATATTGATGATTGAAGATTGAGGATCGGGGATTGAGGGTTGTGGATTGAGGACGAGGACTGAGGGTTGAGTATTGATGTTTGAGGTCTGAGGATTGAGGATTGACGATTGAGAATTGAGGATTGATAATTGAGGATTGAAGATTGAGGATTGGGTGTTGAGGATTGAAAAATGAGGATTGAGGATTGGGGATTGAGGATTGAGGATTGAAGATTGAGTATTGAGGGTTGAAGGTTAAGGATTGAGGATTGAGGACTGAGGACTGAGGATTAAAGATTGAGGATTGAGGATTGAGGATTGAGGATTGTGGATTGAGGATTGAAGATTGAATATTGATGATTGAAGATTGAGGATTGAGGATTGAGTGTTGTGGATTGAGGACGAGGACTGAGGGTTGAATATTGATGTTTGAGGTCTGTGGATTGAGGATCGAGGATTGAGAAGTGAAGATTGAGGATTGAGCATTGAGGATTGAAGATTGAGGACTGGGGATTGTGGATTGAAGATTGAGTATTAAGGATTGAGGATTGGGGATTGAGGATCTAGGATTGGAGATTGTTTATTGAGGATTGAAGATTGAGTATTGAGGATTGAGGATTGAGTATTGAGGATTGAGAATTGAGAATTGAGGATGAGGACTGAGGGTTGAGGACTGAGGTTTGAGGAACGAGGATTGAGGATAGAGGATTGAGGACTGAGGATTGACGATTGAGTATTGAAGATTGAGGATTGATGACTGAGGATTGAGGATTGAGTATTGAGGATTGAAGCCTGACGATTGAGGATTGAGGATTGAGGATTGAGGATTGAGGATGGAGGATTGAAGATTGAGTATTGAGGATTGAAGATTGAGGATTGAAGATTGAGGATTGAGGATTGGGGATTGAGGATTGAGGATTGAACATTGAGTATTGAGGGTTGAAGGTTGAGGATTGAGGATTGAGGATTGAGGACTGAGGATTAAAGATTGAGGATTGAGGATTGAGGATTGAGGATTGTGTATTGAGGATTGAAGCCTGAGGATTGAGGATTGAGGATTGAGGATTGAGGATTGAGGATGGAGGATTGAAGATTGAGTATTGAGGATTGAAGAATGAGGATTGAGGATTGAGGATTGAGGATTGAGAATTGAGGATTGTGTATTGAGGATTGATGACTGAGGATTGAGGATTGTGTATTGAGGATTGAAGCCTGAGGATTGAGGATTGAGGATTGAGGATTGAGGATTGAGGATGGAGGATTGAAGATTGAGTATTGAGGACTGAAGAATGAGGATTGAGGATTGAGGATTGAGGATTGAGGGATCAAGATTGAGGATTGGGGACTGAGCGTTGAGGGTTGAATGATGAGAACTGATGTATGTGGATAGAGATTTGAAGATTGCAGATTGAGTATTGGGTATTGAAAACTGTGAGTTGATGATATTCTATTGAGGATTGAGAATTGACTACTGATTGTTGAGGACTGAGGTCTGAAAATTGGGGATTCAGGATTGAGTATTCAGGTTTTAGGTTTGAGGACTGAGGATTGAGGATTGAGGATTGAGGATTGAGGATTGAGAATTGAGGATTGAGGATTGAGGATTGAAGATTGAGTATTGAGGATTGAAGGTTGAGTATTGAGGGTTGAAGATTGAGGATTGAGGATTGAGGATTGAGTATTGAGGATGAGGGCTGAGGGACGAGTATTGAGGTTTGAGGACTGAGGACTGAGGATTGAGGATTGAGAATTGAGGATTCAGGATTGGATATTGTAGATTGATGATTGGGTATTGAGGGTTGAAGGATGATGATTGAGGATTGAGGATTGAGGATTGAGGATTGAAGATTGAGGATTGAGGATTGAGGATTGAGGATTGAATATTGAGTATTGAGGATTGAAGGTTGAGGATTGAGGATTAAGTGTTGAGGATTGAGGACGAGGACTGACGGTTGAGGATTGAGGTTTGAGGTTTGAGGATGGAGGATTGAGGACTGAGGATTGAGGATTGAGGATTGAGCATTGAGGACTGAAGATTGAGGACTGGGGATTGTGGATTGAATATTGAGTATTAAGGATTGAGGATTGGGGATTGAGGATCTAGGATTGGAGATTGATTATTGAGGATTGAAAATTGAATATTGAAGATTGAGGATTGAGGACTGAGGATTGAGGATTGAGTATTGAAGGTTGAGGATTGGGGATTGAGGATTGACGATTGAGGATTGAGTATTGAGGATTGAGTATTGATGACTGAATATTGAGGATTGAGGATTGAAGATTGAGGATTGGGTATCGAGGATTGAAGAATGAGGATTGGGGATTGAGGGTTGAGGATTGAGGATTGAATATTCAGTATTGAGGATTGAAGAGTGAGGATTGATGATTGAGAGTTGAGGATTGGTGATTGAGGATTGAGGATTGAAGATTGAGTATTGAGGATTGAAGATTGAGTATTTGGGATTGAGGATTGAGGGTTGAGAATTGAGGATTGAGGATTGAGGATTGAAGATTCAGTATTGAGGGTTGAAGATTGAGAATTGAGGATTGAGGATTGAACATTGAGGACTGAGTGTTGAGGATTGAGTGATGAGGATTGATATTTGTGGATAGAGATTTGAAGATTGCAGATTCAGTATTGAGTATTGAAAACTGTGAATTGAGGATATTCTATTGAGGATTGAGGATTGACAACTGATTGTTGAGGACTGTGGGCTGAAGATTGAGGATTCAGGATTGAGGATTCAGAGTTGAGGTTTGAGGACTTAGTATTGAGGATTCTGTATTGACGATTGGGCATTGAGAATTGAGGGTTGAAGATTGAGGGTTGGGTATTGAGGATTGAACATTGAGAATTGAGGATTGAGTATTGAGGATTGAGGATTGAGGATTGAAGATTGAATATTGACGATTGAAGATTGAGGATCGGGAATTGAGGGTTGTGGATTGAGGACGAGGACTGAGGGTTGAGTATTGATGTTTGAGGTCTGAGGATTGAGGATTGAAGATTGAGGATTGAGGACTGAAGATTGAATATTGATGATTGAAGATTGAGGATTGAGGATTGATGGTTGTGGATTGAGGACGAGGACTGAGGGTTGTGTATTGATGTTTGAGGTCTGAGGATTGAGGATTGAGGACTGAGAATTGAGGATTGAGGATTGAGGATTGAAGACTGTGGATTGGATATTGAGGATTGAAGAATGAGGATTGAGGATTGAGGATTGAGGATTGAGAACTGAAGATTGAGGATTGAGGATTGAGGATTGAATATTGAGTGTTGAGGATTGAAGATTGAGGATTGAGGATTGAGTGTTGATGACTGAGGACGAGGACTGACAGTTGAATATTGAGGTTTGAGGTTTGAGGATGGAGGATTGAGGACTGAGGATTGAGGATTGAGTATTGAAGATTGAGGATTGGGGATTGAGGCTTGACGATTGAGGATTGAGTATTGAGGATTGAGTATTGATGACTGAATATTGAGGATTGAGGATTGAAGGTTGAGGATTGGGTATCGAGGATTGAAGAATGAGGATTGAGGATTGAGGATTGAGGATTGAGGATTGAATATTCAGTATTGAGGATTGAAGAGTGAGGATTGATGATTGAGAGTTGAGGATGGGTGATTGAGGATTGAGGATTGAAGATTGAGTATTGAGGATTGAAGATTGAGTATTTGGGATTGAGGATTGAGGGTTGAAATTTGAGGATTGAGGATTGTGGATTGAAGATTCAGTATTGAGGGTTGAAGATTGAGAATTGAGGATTGAGGATTGAACATTGAGGACTGAGTGTTGAGGATCGAGTGATGAGGATTGATATTTGTGGATAGAGATTTGAAGATTGCAGATTGAGTATTGAGTATTGAAAACTGTGAATTGAGGATATTCTATTGAGGATTGAGGATTGACAACTGATTGTTGAGGACTGAGGGCTGAAGATTGAGGATTCAGGATTGAGGATTCAGAGTTGAGGTTTGAGGACTTAGTATTGAGGATTCTGTATTGACGATTGAGGATTGAGGATTGAGGGTTGAAGATTGAGGGTTGGGTATTGAGGATTGAACATTGAGAATTGAGGATTGAGTATTGAGGATTGAGGATTGAGGATTGGAGATTGAGTATTGATGATTGAAGATTGAGGATTGAGGATTGAGGGTTGAGGTTTGAGGACGACGACTGACGGTTGAGGATTGAGGTTTGAGGATTGAGGATTGAGGATTGAGGAATGAGGATTGAGGATTGAGGATTGAGCATTGAGGATTGAGTTTTGAGGACTGAGGATTGAGGATTGAGCATCGAGGATTGAGGATTGAGGATTGAGGATTGAGGATTGAAGATTAAGGAGTGGGTATTCCGGATTGAACATTGAGGATTGAGGATTGAGGATTGAGGACTGAAGATTGAATATTGATGATTGCAGATTGAGGGTTGAGGATTGATGGTTGTGGATTGAGGACGAGGACTGAGGGTTGAGTATTGATGTTTTAGGTCAGAGGATTGAGGATTGAGGATTGAGAATTGAGGATTGAGGATTGAGTATTGAGGATTGAGGGTTGAGGATTGGGAATTGAGGATTGAGGATTGAGGATTGAAGATTGAGTTTTGAGGATTGAGGATTGAGGATTGAGGATTGAATGTTCAGTATTGAGGATTGAAGAGTGAGGATTGATGATTGAGAGTTGAGGATTGGTGATTGAGGATTGAGGATTGAAGATTGAGTATTGAGGATTGAAGATTGAGTATTTGGGATTGAGGATTGAGGGTTGAGGTTTGAGGATTGAGGATTGAGGATTGAAGATTCAGTATTGAGTGTTGAAGATTGAGAATTGAGGATTGAGGATTGAACATTGAGGACTGAGTGTTGAGGATTGAGTGATGAGGATTGATATTTGTGGATAGAGATTTGATGATTGCAGATTGAGTATTGAGTATTGAAAGCTGTGATTGAGGATATTCTATTGAGGATTGAGGATTGACAACTGATTGTTGAGGACTGAGGGCTGAAGATTGAGGATTCAGGATTGAGGATTCAGAGTTGAGGTTTGAGGACTTAGTATTGAGGATTCTGTATTGGCGATTGAGGATTGAGGATTGAGGGTTGAAGATTGAGGGTTGGGTATTGAGGATTGAACATTGAGAATTGAGGATTGAGTATTGAGGATTGAGGATTGAGGATTGGAGATTGAGTATTGATGATTGAAGATTGAGGATTGAGGATTGAGGGATTGAGGATTGAGGACGACGACTGACGGTTGAGGATTGAGGTTTGAGGATTGAGGATTGAGGATTGAGGAATGAGGATTGAGGATTGAGGATTGAGCATTGAGGATTGAGTTTTGAGGACTGAGGATTGAGGATTGAGCATCGAGGATTGAGGATTGAGGATTGAGGATTGAGGATTGAAGATTAAGGAGTGGGTATTCCGGATTGAACATTGAGGATTGAGGATTGAGGATTGAGGACTGAAGATTGAATATTGATGATTGCAGATTGAGGGTTGAGGATTGAAGGTTGTGGATTGAGGACGAGGACTGAGGGTTGAGTATTGATGTTTTAGGTCTGAGGATTGAGGATTGAGGATTGAGAATTGAGGATTGAGGATTGAGGATTGAAGATTGAGGAATGGGTATTGAGGATTGAAGAATGAGGATTGAGGATTGAGGATTGAGGATTGAGGACTGAAGACTGAGTATTGAGGATTGAAGATTGAGGACTGAGGATGGACGATTCAGGGTTGAGGATTGAGGATTGAGGATTGAAGATTGAGTATTGAGGAATCAAGGCTGAGGATTGAGGATTGAGGATTGAGGATTGAGTATTGAACATTGAGGATTGGGGATTGAGGATTGACAATTGAGGATTGAGTATTGAGGATTCAAGATTGAGGATTGAGGATTGAGGATTGAGGATTGAGGATGAGGGCTGAGGGTTGATGATTGAGGTTTGAGTGCTGAGGAATGAGGATTGAGGATTGAGAGTTGAGGATTCAGGATTGAGGATTGAGGATTGAAGATTGAGGATTGGGTATTGAGGATTGAAGAATGAGGATTGAGAATTGAGGATTGAGGATTGAGGATTGAAGATTGAGGATTCAGGATTGAGGATTGAGGATTGAATGTTGAGTATTGAGGATTGAAGATTGAGGATTGAGGTTTGAGTGTTGAGGATTGAGGACGAGGACTGACGGTTGAGGATTGAGGTTTGAGGGTTTGAGAATGGAGGATTGAGGTCTGACGGATTGAGGATTGAGGATTGAGCATTGAGGATTGAGGTCTGAGGATTGAGGATTGAGGATTGAGCATTGAGGATTGAAGATTGAGGACTGGGGATTGAGGATTGAAGATTGATGATTAAGGAGTGAGGATAGGGGATTGAGGATCTAGGATTGGAGATTGATTATTGAGGATTGAAGATTGAGTATTGACGATTGAGGATTGAGTATTGAGGATTTAGAATTGAGAATTGAGGATGAGGACTGCGGGCTGAGGATTGAGGTTTGAGGAACGAGGATTGAGGATAGAGGATTGAGGACTGAGGATTGACGATTGCGTATTGAAGATTGAGGATTGATGACTGAGGATTGAGGATTGAGCATTGAGGATTGAGGATTGAGGATTGAGGATTGAAGATTGTGGATTGGGGACTGAGGATTGAAGATTGAGGATTCAGAATTGAGGTTTGAGGACTGAGGATTGAGGATTGAAGATTGAGTATTGAGGATTGAAGATTGAGTATTGAGGATTGAAGATTGAGGATCGAGGATTGAGGATTGAGTGTTAGGATGAGGGCTGAGGTTTGAGGATTGAGGATTGAGGATTGTGGATTGAGGATTGAAGATTGAATATCGATGATTGAAGATTGAGGATTGAGGATTGAGTGTCATGGATTGAGGACCAGGACTGAGGGTTGAATATTGATGTTTGAGGTCTGAGGATTTAGGATCGAGGATTGAGAAGTGAAGATTGAGGATTGAGGATTGAAGATTGAGGATTGGGTATTGAGGATTGAAGGATTAGGATTGAGGAATGAGGATTGAGGAGTGAGGATTGAAGATTGAGTATTGAGGATTGAAGGTTCAGGATTGAGGATTGAGTATTGAGGACTGAGGATTAAAGATTGAGGATTGAGGATTGAGGATTGAGGATTGTGGATTGAGGATTGAAGATTGAATATCGATGATTGAAGATTGAGGATTGAAGATTGAGAATTGAGGATAGATAATTGAGGATTGAAGATTGAGGATTGGGTGTTGAGGATTGAAAAATGCAGGATTGAGGATTGAGGATTGAAGATTGAGTATTGAGGATTGAAGATTGAGGATTGAAGATTGAGGATTGAGGATAGGGATTGAGGATTGAGGATTGAAGATTGAGTATTGAGGGTTGAAGGTTCAGGATTGAGGATTGAGTATTGAGGACTGAGGATTAAAGATTGAGGATTGAGGATTGAGGATTGAGGATTGTGGATTGAGGATTGAAGATTGAATATCGATGATTGAAGATTGAGGATTGAGGATTGAGTGTCATGGATTGAGGACCAGGACTGAGGGTTGAATATTGATGTTTGAGGTCTGAGGATTTAGGATCGAGGATTGAGAAGTGAAGATTGAGGATTGAGGATTGAAGATTGAGGATTGGGTATTGAGGATTGAAGGATTAGGATTGAGGAATGAGGATTGAGGAGTGAGGATTGAAGATTGAGTATTGAGGATTGAAGATTGAGGATTGAGGATTGAGTGTTGAGGATTGGGGACGAGGACTGACGGTTGAGGATTGAGGTTTGAGGTTTGACGATGGAGGATTGAGGACTGAGGATTGAGGATTGAGGATTGAGCATTGAGGATTGTAGATTGAGGACTGGCGATTGTGGATTGAAGGTTGAGTATTAAGGATTGAGGATTGGGGATTGAGGATCTAGGATTGGAAATTGATTATTGAGGATTGAAGATTGAATATTGAGGATTGAGGATTGAGTATTGAGGATTGAGAATTGAGAATTGATAATGAGGACTGAGGGTTGAGGACTGAGGTTTGTGGAACGAGGATTGAGGATTGAAGATTGAGTATTGAGGATTGAAGATTGAGGATTGAGGATTGAGGATTGAGGATTGAGGATTGAGGATTGAGGAGTGAAGATTGAATATTGATGATTGAAGATTGAGGATTGTGGATTGATGGTTGTGAATTGAGGACGAGGACTGAGGGTTGTGTATTGATGTTTGAGGTCTGAGGATTGAGGATTGTGGACTGAGAACTGAGGATTGAGGATTGAGGATTGAAGACTGTGGATTGGTATTGAGGATTGAAGAATGAGGATTGAGGATTGAGGATTGAGGTTTGAGGACTGAAGATTGAGGATTTAGGATTGAGGATTGAGGATTGAATATTGAGTATTGAGATTGAAGATTGAGGATTGAGGATTGAGTGTTGAGGATTGAGGACGAGGACTGACAGTTGAGGATTGAGGTTTGAGGTTTGAGGATGGAGGATTGAGGACTGAGGATTGAGGATTGAGGATTGAGCATTGAGGATTGAAGGTTGAGGACTGGGGATTGTGGATTGAAGATTGAGTACTAAGGATTGAGGATTGGGGATTGAGGATCTAGGATTGGAGATTGATTACTGAGGATTGAAGATTGAGTATTGAGGATTGAGGATTGAGTATTGAGGATGGAGAATTGAGAATTGAGGATGTGGACTGAGGGTTGAGGACTGAGGTTTGAGGAACAAGGTTTGAGGATAGGGGATTGAGGACTGAGGATTGACGATTGAGCATTGAAGATTGAGGATTGATGACTGAGGATTGAGGATTGAGTATTGAGGATTGAAGCCTGACGATTGAGGATTGAGGATTGAGGATTGAGGATTGAGGATGGAGGATTGAAGATTGAGTATTGAGGATTGAAGATTGAGGATTAAAGATTGAGGATTGAGGATTGAGGATTGAAGATTGAGGATTGGGGACTGAGTGTTGAGGTTTGAATGATGAGAATTGATGTTTGTGGATAGAGAATTGAAGATTGCAGATTGAGTATTGGGTATTGAAAACTGTGAATTGACGATATTCTATTGAGGATTGATGATTGACTACTGATTGTTGAAGACTGAGGGCTGAAGATTGAGGATGCAGGATTGTGGATTCAGAATTGAGGTTTGAGGACTGAGGATCGAGGATTGAAGATTGAGTATTGAGGATTGAAGATTGAGGATTGAGGATTGAGGATTGAGGGTTAGGATGAGGGCTGAGGTTTGAGGATTGAGGACCGAGGATTGAGGATTGAGGATTGAGGATTGATGACTGAAGATTGAATATTGATGATTGAAGATTGAGTATTGAGTATTGAGGATTGAGAATTGAGAATTGAGGATGAGGTCTGAGGGTTGAGGACTGAGGTTTGAGGAACAAGGATTGAGGATAGGCTATTGAGGACTGAGGATTGACGATTGAGTATTGAAGATTGAGGATTAATGACTGAGGATTGAGGATTGAGGATGGAGGATTGAAGATTGAGGATTGGGGACTGAGTGTTGAGGGTTGAATTATGAGAGTTGATGTTTGTGGATAGAGATTTGAAGATTGCAGATTGAGAATTGGGTATTGAAAACTGTGAATTGACGATATTCTATTGAGGATTGAGGATTGACTACTGATTGTTGAGGACTGAGGTCTGAAAATTGGGGATTCAGGATTGAGTATTCAGGTTTGATCTTTGAGGACAGAGGATTGAGGATTGAGGATTGTGGGTTGAGGATTGGGAATTGAGGATTGAGGATTGAGGATTGAAGATTGAGTATTGAGGATTGAAGATTGAGGATTGAGGACTGACGATTGAGGATTGAGTATTGAAGATTGAGGATTGGGGATTGAGGATTGACGATTGAGGATTGAGTATTGAGGATTGAGTATTGATGACTGAATATTGAGGATTGAGGATTGAAGATTGAGGATTGGGTATCGAGGATTGAAGAATGAGGATTGAGGATTGAGGATTGAGGATTGAGGATTGAATGTTCAGTATTGAGGATTGAAGAGTGAGGATTGATGATTGAGAGTTGAGGATTGGTGATTGAGGATTGAGGATTGAAGATTGAGTATTGAGGATTAAAGATTGAGTATTTGGGATTGAGGATTGAGGGTTGAGATTTGAGGATTGAGGATTGAGGATTGAAGATTCAGTATTGAGTGTTGAAGATTGAGAATTGAGGATTGAGGATTGAACATTGAGGACTGAGTGTTGAGGATTGAGTGATGAGGATTGATATTTGTGGATAGAGATTTGATGATTGCAGATTGAGTATTGAGTATTGAAAGCTGTGATTGAGGATATTCTATTGAGGATTGAGGATTGACAACTGATTGTTGAGGACTGAGGGCTGAAGATTGAGGATTCAGGATTGAGGATTCAGAGTTGAGGTTTGAGGACTTAGTATTGAGGATTCTGTATTGGCGATTGAGGATTGAGGATTGAGGGTTGAAGATTGAGGGTTGGGTATTGAGGATTGAACATTGAGAATTGAGGATTGAGTATTGAGGATTGAGGATTGAGGATTGGAGATTGAGTATTGATGATTGAAGATTGAGGATTGAGGATTGAGGGATTGAGGATTGAGGACGACGACTGACGGTTGAGGATTGAGGTTTGAGGATTGAGGATTGAGGATTGAGGAATGAGGATTGAGGATTGAGGATTGAGCATTGAGGATTGAGTTTTGAGGACTGAGGATTGAGGATTGAGCATCGAGGATTGAGGATTGAGGATTGAGGATTGAGGATTGAAGATTAAGGAGTGGGTATTCCGGATTGAACATTGAGGATTGAGGATTGAGGATTGAGGACTGAAGATTGAATATTGATGATTGCAGATTGAGGGTTGAGGATTGAAGGTTGTGGATTGAGGACGAGGACTGAGGGTTGAGTATTGATGTTTTAGGTCTGAGGATTGAGGATTGAGGATTGAGAATTGAGGATTGAGGATTGAGGATTGAAGATTGAGGAATGGGTATTGAGGATTGAAGAATGAGGATTGAGGATTGAGGATTGAGGATTGAGGACTGAAGACTGAGTATTGAGGATTGAAGATTGAGGACTGAGGATGGACGATTCAGGGTTGAGGATTGAGGATTGAGGATTGAAGATTGAGTATTGAGGAATCAAGACTGAGGATTGAGGATTGAGGATTGAGGATTGAGTATTGAACATTGAGGATTGGGGATTGAGGATTGACAATTGAGGATTGAGTATTGAGGATTCAAGATTGAGGATTGAGGATTGAGGATTGAGGATTGAGGATGAGGGCTGAGGGTTGATGATTGAGGTTTGAGTGCTGAGGAATGAGGATTGAGGATTGAGAGTTGAGGATTCAGGATTGAGGATTGAGGATTGAAGATTGAGGATTGGGTATTGAGGATTGAAGAATGAGGATTGAGAATTGAGGATTGAGGATTGAGGATTGAAGATTGAGGATTGAGGATTGAGGATTGAGGATTGAATGTTGAGTATTGAGGATTGAAGATTGAGGATTGAGGTTTGAGTGTTGAGGATTGAGGACGAGGACTGACGGTTGAGGATTGAGGTTTGAGGGTTTGAGAATGGAGGATTGAGGTCTGAGGATTGAGGATTTAGGATTGAGCATTGAGGATTGAGGTCTGAGGATTGAGGATTGAGGATTGAGCATTGAGGATTGAAGATTGAGGACTGGGGATTGAGGATTGAAGATTGATGATTAAGGAGTGAGGATAGGGGATTGAGGATCTAGGATTGGAGATTGATTATTGAGGATTGAAGATTGAGTATTGACGATTGAGGATTGAGTATTTAGGATTTAGAATTGAGAATTGAGGATGAGGACTGCGGGCTGAGGATTGAGGTTTGAGGAACGAGGATTGAGGATAGAGGATTGAGGACTGAGGATTGACGATTGCGTATTGAAGATTGAGGATTGATGACTGAGGATTGAGGATTGAGCATTGAGGATTGAGGATTGAGGATTGAGGATTGAAGATTGTGGATTGGGGACTGAGGATTGAAGATTGAGGATTCAGAATTGAGGTTTGAGGACTGAGGATTGAGGATTGAAGATTGAGTATTGAGGATTGAAGATTGAGTATTGAGGATTGAAGATTGAGGATCGAGGATTGAGGATTGAGTGTTAGGATGAGGGCTGAGGTTTGAGGATTGAGGTTTGAGGACTGAGGACTGAGGACTGAAGATTGAGGGTTGAGAATTGAGGATTGAGGATTGAAGATTCAGTATTGAGGGTTGAAGATTGAGAATTGAGGATTGATGATTGAACATTGAGGTCTGAGTGTTGAGGGTTGAGTGATGAGGATTGATATTTGTGGATAGAGATTTGAAGATTGCAGATTGAGTATCGAGTTTTGAAAACTGTGAATTGAGGATATTCTATTGAGGATTGAGGATTGACAACTGATTGTTGAGGACTGAGGGCTGAAGATTGAGGATTCAGGATTGAGGATTCAGAATTGAGGTTTGAGGACTTAGTATTGAGGATTCTGTATTGAGGATTGAGGATTGAGGATTGAGGGTTGAGGATTGAGTATTGAGGGTTGAGGACTGAAGACTGAGTATTGAGGATTGAAGATTGAGGATTGAGGATTGAGGATTGAGGATTCAGGATTGAGGATTGAGGATTGAGGATTGAAGATTGAGTATTGAGGATTCAAGATTGGGGATTGAGGATTGAGGATTGAGGATTGAGGATTGAAGATTGAGTATTGAGGATTGAAGATTGAGGATTGAGGATTGAGGATTGAGTATTGTGGATTGAGGATTGAACATTGAGGACTGAGCGTTCAGGGTTGAGTGATGAGAATTGATGTTTGTTGATAGAGATTTGAAGATTGCAGATTGAGTATTGTGTATTGAAAGCTGTGAATTGAGGATATTCTATTGGGGATTGAGGATTGACTACTGATTGTTGAGGACTGAGGGCTGAAGATTGAGGGTGCAGGATTGAGGATTCAGAATTGAGGATTGTGGACAGAGGATTGAGTACTGAATATTGGGTATTGAGGATTGAAGATTGAGGTTTGAAGGTTGGGGTTGAGGATTGAGGATGAGGGCAGAGGGTTGAGGATTGAGGTTTGAGGACTGAGGACTGAGGGCCGAGGATTGAGAATTGAGGATTGAGGATTGAATATGGAAGATTGAGGATTGGGTATTGAGGATTGAAGAATGAGGATTGATGAATGAGCATTAAGGATTGAGGATTGGGGATTGAGGACCTAGGTTTGGAGATTGATTATTGAGGATTGAAGATTGAGTATAGAGGATTGAGGATAGAGCATTGAGGATTGAGAATTGAGAATTGAAGATGAGGGCTGAGGGTTGATGATTGAGGTTTGAGTGCTGAGGAATGAGGATTGAGGATTGAGAGTTGAGGATTCAGGATTGAGGATTGAGGATTGAAGATTGAGGATTGGGTATTGAGGATTGAAGAATGAGGATTGAGAATTGAGGATTGAGGATTGAGGATTGAAGATTGAGGATTGAGGATTGAGGATTGAGGATTGAATGTTGAGTATTGAGGACTGAGGATTGAGGATTGAGGATTGAGAATTGAGGATGAGGACTGAGGATTGAGGGTTGAGAATTGAGGTTTCAGGATTCAGGGTTGAAGATTGAGGATTGGGTATTGCGGATTGAACATTGAGGATTGAGGATTGAGGATTGAGGATTGAGTATTGAGGATTGAGGACTGAAGATTGAGTATTGATTATTGAAGATTGAGGATTGAGCATTGATTGTTGTGGATTGAGGACGAGGACTGAGGTTTGAGTATTGATGTTTGAGGTCTGAGGATTGAGGAATGAGGATTGAAAATTGAGGATTGAAGGTTGAGGATTGAAGATTGAGGGTTGGGTATTGAGGATTGAAGAATGAGGATTGACGATTGAGGATTGAGGATTGAGGATTGAAGACTGAGTATTGAGGATTGAAGGTTGAGGGTTGAGGACTGAGGATTGAGGATTGAGGCTTGAGGACTGAGGGCTGAAGATTGAGGATGCATGACTGAGGATTCAGAATTACGGTTTGTGGACTGAGGATTGAGGATTGAATATTGAGTATTGAGGATTGAAGATTGAGGATTGAGGATTGAGGGTTGAGGATTGAGGACGAAGACTAGCGGTTGAGGATTGAGGTTTGAGGCTTGAGGTTTGAGGATTGAGGACTGAGTATTGAGGATTGAGGATTGAGCATTGAGGATTGAAGATTGAGGACTGAGGATTGAGGATTGAAGATTGAGGATTAAGGATTGAGGATTGGGGATTGAGGATTGAGGATTGAGGATTGAGGATTGAGGATTGAAGATTGAGAATTGAGGATTGAGGGTTGAGGGTTGAAGATTGAGGATTAGGTATTGAGGATTGAAGAATGAGGATTGAGGGTTGAGGATTGAGGACTGGGGATTGGAGATTGAGTATTGAGGATTGAATATTGAGGATTGAGTATTGAGGATTGAGGATTGAGGATTGAGGATTTAGGACTTAGGATTGAGGATTGAAGATTGAGGACTGAGTGTTGAGGGTTGAGTGATGAGAATTGATGTTTGTGGATTGAGATTTGAAGATTGAAGAATGGGGATTGAGTATTGAAAACTGTGAATTGAGGATATTCTATTGAGGATTGAGAATTGACCATTGATTGTTGAGGTCTGAGTGCTGAAGGTTGAGGATTCAGGATTGAGGATTCGGGATTGAGGTTTGAGGACTGAGGATTGAGGGCTGAGGATTGAGGATTGAGGTTTGCCGCTTGAGGATTGAGGATTGAGAATGGAGGATTGAAGAGAGAGGACTGAGTGTTTAGGAGTGAGTGTTGAGAATTGATGTTTGAGGATTGGGATTTGATTATTGAATATTGTGGATTGAGTATTAAACCATGAGAATTCAGGATGTTCTATTGAGTATTGAGAATTGAGTATTGATGGTTGAGTATTGAGGTATGATGGCTGAGGGTTGTGTGTTGAATATTGACTATTGAGGATTGAGGATTGAGGATTGAGGATTGTGGATTGAGGATTGACAATTGAGGATAGAGGATTGAAGATTGAGGATTGGGTATTGCGGATTGAACATTGAGGATTGTGGATTGAGGATTGAGCATTGAGGATTGAGGATTGAGGACTGAAGATTGAGTATTGATGATTGAAGATTGAGAATTGAGGATTGATTGTTGTGGATTGAGGACGAGGACTGAGGGTTAAGTATTGATGTTTGAGGTCTGAGGATTGAGTATTGAGGATCGAAAATTGAGGATTGAAGGTTGAGGATTGAAGATTGAGGATTGGGTATTGAAGATTGAAGAATGAGGATTGAGGATTGAGGATTGAGGACTGAGGATTGAATACTGAGCATTGAGGATTGAAGGTTGAGTGTTGAGGATTGAGGATTGAGTATTGACGATTGAGGATTGAGTATTGACGATTGAGTATTGAGGATTGAAGGTTGAGGATTGAGGATTGAGGACTGAGGATTGAGGATTGAAGATCGAGAATTGAGGATTCAGGGTTGAGGGTTGAAGATTGAGGATTAGGTATTGAGGATTGAAGAATGAGGATTGAGGGTTGAGGATTGAGGACTGGGGATTGAAGATTGAGTATTGAGGATTGAATATTGAGGATTGAGTATTGAGGATTGAGGATTGAGGATTGAGGATTGAGGACTTAGGATTGAGGATTGAAGATTGAGGACTGAGTGTTGAGGGTTGAGTGATGAGAATTGATGTTTGTGGATTGAGATTTGAAGATTGAAGAATGGGGATTGAGTATTGAAAACTGTGAATTGAGGATATTCTATTGAGGATTGAGAATTGACCATTGATTGTTGAGGTCTGAGTGCTGAAGGTTGAGGATACAGGATTGAGGATTCGGGATTGAGGTTTGAGGACTGAGGATTGAGGGCTGAGGATTGAGGATTGAGGTTTGCCGCTTGAGGATTGAGGATTGAGAATGGAGGATTGAAGAGAGAGGACTGAGTGTTTAGGAGTGAGTGTTGAGAATTGATGTTTGAGGATTGGGATTTGATTATTGAATATTGTGGATTGAGTATTAAACCATGAGAATTCAGGATGTTCTATTGAGTATTGAGAATTGAGTATTGATGGTTGAGTATTGAGGTATGATGGCTGAGGGTTGTGTGTTGAATATTGACTATTGAGGATTGAGGATTGAGGATTGAGGATTGTGGATTGAGGATTGAGAATTGAGGATAGAGGATTGAAGATTGAGGATTGGGTATTGCGGATTGAACATTGAGGATTGTGGATTGAGGATTGAGGATTGAGGATTGAGGATTGAGGACTGAAGATTGAGTATTGATGATTGAAGATTGAGAATTGAGGATTGATTGTTGTGGATTGAGGATTGAAGATTGAGGATTGGGTATTGAGGATTGAAGAATGAGGATTGAGGATTGAGGATTGAGGATTGAAGATTGTGGATTGAGGATTGAGGATTGAGTATTGAGTATTGAGGATTGAATATTCAGTATTGAGGATTGAAGAGTGAGGATTGATGATTGAGGGTTGAGGATTGGCGATTGAGGATTGAGGATTGAAGATTGAGTATTGAGGATTGAAGATTGAGGATTGAGGATTGATGATTGAGAATTGTGGATTGAGGATTGAAGATTGAGGACTGAGTGTTGAGGGTTGAGTGACGAGAATTGATGATTGTGGACTGAGATTTGAAGATTGAAGATTGGGGATTGAGGATTGAGGATGAGGGCTGAGGGTTGAGGAATGAGGTTTGAGGGCTGAGGACTGAGGATTGAGGATTGAGATTTGAGGATTGAGGATTGAAGATTGAAGATTGAGGATTGGGTATTGAGGATTGAAGAATGAGGATTGAGGAATGACGATTGAGGATTGAGGACTGAAGATTGAGTATTGAGGATTGAGGATTGAGGATTGAGGATTGAGGGTTGAAGACTGAGGTTTGGGGACTGAGTGTTGAGGGTTGAATGATGAGAATTGATGTTTGTGGATAGAGATTTGAAGATTGCAGATTGAGTATTGAGTATTGAAAACTGTAAATTGATTATATTCTGCTGAGGATTGAGACTTGACAACTGATTGTGGAGGACTGAGGTCTGAAGATAGAGGATTCAGGATTGAGGACCCAGGTTTGAGTTTTGAGGACTGAGGATTGAGGATTGAGTATAGGGGATTGAGGTTTGAGGATTGAGGATTGAGGATTGAAGAATGAGGATTGAGGATTGAAGACTGTGTATTGAGGATAGAAGGTTGAGTGTTGAGGATTGAGGATTGAGTATTGAGGATTGAGTATTGAGGATTGAAGATTGAGGTTTGAAGATTGGGGATTGAGGATTGAGGATGAGGGCAGAGGGTTGATGATTGAGGTTTGAGGACTGAGGACTGAGGGCCGAGGATTGAGAATTGAGGATTGAGGATTGAATATTGAAGATTGAGGATTGGGTATTGAGGATTGAAGAATGAGTATAGAGGATTGAGGATTGAGTATTGAGGATTGAGAATTGAGAATTGAAGATGAGGACTGAGTGTTGAGGATTGAGGTTTGAGGAACGAGGATTGAGGATAGAGGATTGAGGTCTGAGGATTGACGACTGAGTATTGAAGATTGAGGATTGATGACTGAGGATTGAGGATTGAGTATTGAGGATTGAGGATTGAGTATTGAATATTGAGTATTGAGGATTGAATATTGAGGACTGAGGATTGAGGATTGAGGATTGAGAATTGAGGATGAGGACTGAGGATTGAGGGTTGAGAATTGAGGTTTCAGGATTCAGGATTGAAGATTGAGGATTGGGTATTGAGGATTGAAGAATGAGGATTGAGGATTGAGGATTGAGGATTGAGGATTGAAGATTGAGTATTCAGGATTGAAGATTGAGGATTGGCTATTGAGGATTGAAGAATGAGGATTGAAGGTTGAGGATGGAGGATTGAGGATTGGGTATTGAGGATTGAAGAATGAGGATTGAGGATTGAGGATTGAGGATTGAGGATTGAGGACGAGGACTGACGGTTGAGGATTGAGGGTTGAGGTTTGAGGTTGGAGGATTGAAGACTGAGGATTGAGGATTGAGGATTGAGCATTGAGGATTGAAGATTGAGGACTGGGGATTGAGGATTGAAGATTGAGGATTAAGGATTGAGTATTGAGGATTGAAGATTGAGGACTGAGGATTGAGGATTGAAGATAGAGGACTGAGAGTTGAGGGTTGAGTGATGAGAATCGACTCTTGTGGATTGAGATTTGATGATTAAAGATTGGGGTTGAGTATTGAGAACTGTGAATTGAGGATATTCTATTGAGGATTGAGGATTGACGATTGATTATTGAGGACTGAGGGCTGAAGATTGAGGATTCAGGATTGAGGATTCGGGATTGAGGTTTGAGGACTGAGGATTGAGGGTTGAGGATTGAGGATCGAGGATTGACGCTTGAGGATTGAGGATTAAGGATGGAGGATTGAAGAGAGAGGACTGAGTGTCCAGGATTGAGTGTTCAGAATTGACGTTTGAGGATTGAGATTTGATTATTGAATATTGTGGATTGAGTATTGAAACATGAGAATTCAGGATATACTATTGAGTATTGGGAATTGAGGATTGATGGTTGATTATTGAGGATTGATGGTTGTGGGTTGTGTGTTGAATATTGAGTATTGAGAATTGAGGATTGAGGATTGAGGATTGAGGATTGAAGATTGAGTATTGATGAATGAATATTGAGGATTGAGGATTGAGGGTTGTGGATTGTGGACAAGGACTGACGGCTGAGGATTGAGGTTTGAGGATTGAGGATTGAGGATTGTGGACTGAGGATTGAGGATTGAGGATTGAGCATTGGGGATTGAAGATAGAGGACTTGGGATTGTGGATTGCAGATTGAGTGTTAAGGATTGAGGATTGGGGATTGAGGATCTAGGATTGGAGATTGGTTATTGAGGATTGAAGAATGAGTGCTGAGGATTGAGGATTGAGGGTTGAGGATTGAGGACGCGGACTGACGGTTGAGGATTGAGGTTTGAGGGTTGAGGATTGAGGATTGAGGACCGAGAATTTAGGTTTGAGGATTGAGCATTGAGGATTGAAGATTGAGGACTGGTGATTGAGGATTGAAGATTGAGGATTAAGGATTGAGGATTGGGGATTGAGGATCTAGGATTGGAGATTGATTATTGAGGATTGAAGATCGAGGATTGAGTATTGAGGATTGAGAATTGAGAATTGAGGATGAGGACTGAGGGTTGAGGATCGAGGTTTGAGGAACGAGGATTGAGGACTGAGGATTGAGGACTGAGGATTGTCGATTGAGTATTGAAGATTGAGGATTGATGACTGCGGATTGAGGATTGAGGATTGAGGATTGAAGATTGAGTATTGAGGATTGAGAATTGAGGATTGAGGGTGGAGGATTGAAGATTGAGGATTGGGTATTGAGGATTGAAGACTGACGGTTGAGGATTCAGGATTGAGGATTCAGGATTGAGGTTTGAGGATTGAGGATTGATAATTGAGGATTAAGGATTGAGGATTGAGGAATGAGGATTGACGATTGCAGATTGAGTACTGAGTATTGAAAACAGTGAATTGAGGATATTCTATTGAGGATTGAAGATTGACAACTGATTGCTGAGGACTGAGGGCTGGAGATTGAGAGTTCAGAATTGAAGTTTGAGGACTGAGGATTGAGAATTGAAGATTGAGTATTGAGGATTGAAGAATGAGGATTGATGATTCGGGATTGAGGTTTGAGGACTGAGGATTGAGGATTGAGGATTGAGGATCGAGGATTGACGATTGAAGATTGAGGATTGAGGATTGAGGATTGAGGGCTGAATATTTAGGATTGGGGACTGAGCGTTGAGGGTTGAGTGATGAGAATTGATGTTTGTGGATAGAGATTTGAAGATTGCAGATTGAGTATTGAGTGTTGAAACCTGTGAATTGATTATATTCTATTGAGGATTGAGAATTGACAACAGATTGTTGAGGACTGAGGTCTGAAGATAGATGATTCAGGATTGAGGATTCAGGTTTGAGTTTTGTGGACTGGGGATTGAGGATTGAGGATCGAGTATTGAGGATTGAGGATTGAGGATTGAGGATTGAAGATTGAGGATTGGGTATTGCGTTTTGAACATTGAGGATTGAGGATTGAGGATTGAGGATTGAGGATTGCGGACTGAAGATTGAATATTGATGATTGAAGATTGAGGATTGAGGATTGATGGTTGTGGATTGAGGACGAGGACTGAGGGTTGAGTATTCATGTTTGAGGTCTGAGGATTGAGGATTGAGGATTGAGAATTGAAGATTGAGGATTGAGGATTGAAGATTGAGGATTGGGTATTGAGGATTGAAGAATGAGGATTGAGGATTGAGGATTGAGGATTGAGGATTGAAGCCTGAGTATTGAGGACTGAATATTGAGGATTGAGGATTGAGGGTTCAGGATTGAGGATTGAGGATTGAGGATTGAGGATTGAGGATTGAGGATTGAAGGCTGAGTATTGAGGATTGAGGGTTGAAGATTGAGGATTGGGGATTGAGGATAGAGGATTGAGGATTGAAGACTGAGTATTGAGGTTTGAAGCCTGTCGATTGAGGATTGAGGATTGAGGATTGAGGATAGAGGATTGAGGATTGAAGACTGAGTATTGAGGATTGAAGATTGAGGATTGAGGATAGAGGATTCAGGATTGAGGATTGAGAATTGAGGATTGAGAATTGAGTATTGATTATTGAAGATTGAGTTTTTGAGGATTGAAAATTGAAGATTGAGGATTGAGGATTGAGGATTGAGGATGAGGGCTGAGGGTTGAGGATTGAGGTTTGAGGAATGAGGACTGAGGATTGAGCTCTGAGGATTGAGGATTGAGGATTGAGAATTGAGGATTGAGGATTGAGGATTGAAGACTGAGGTTTGGGTATTGAGCATTGGAGAATGAGGATTGAGGATTGAGGATTGAGGACGAGGACTGACGGTTGAGGATTGAGGGTTGAGGTTTGAGGTTGGAGGATTGAAGACTGAGGATTGAGGATTGAGGATTGAGCATTGAGGATTGAAGATTGAGGACTGGGGATTGAGGATTGAAGATTGAGGATTAAGGATTGAGGATTGAGGATTGAAGATTGAGGACTGAGGATTGAGGATTGAAGATAGAGGACTGAGAGTTGAGGGTTGAGTGATGAGAATCGACTCTTGTGGATTGAGATTTGATGATTAAAGATTGGGGTTGAGTATTGAGAACTGTGAATTGAGGATATTCTATTGAGGATTGAGGATTGACGATTGATTATTGAGGACTGAGGGCTGAAGAGTGAGGATTCAGGATTGAGGATTCGGGATTGAGGTTTGAGGACTGAGGATTGAGGGTTGAGGATTGAGGATCGAGGATTGACGCTTCAGGATTGAGGATTAAGGATGGAGGATTGAAGAGAGAGGACTGAGTGTCCAGGATTGAGTGTTCAGAATTGACGTTTGAGGATTGAGATTTGATTATTGAATATTGTGGATTGAGTATTGAAACATGAGAATTCAGGATATACTATTGAGTATTGAGAATTGAGGATTGATGGTTGATTATTGAGGATTGATGGTTGTGGGTTGTGTGTTGAATATTGAGTATTGAGAATTGAGGATTGAGGATTGAGGATTGAGGATTGAAGATTGAGTATTGATGAATGAATATTGAGGATTGAGGATTGAGGGTTGTGGATTGTGGACAAGGACTGACGGCTGAGGATTGAGGTTTGAGGATTGAGGATTGAGGATTGTGGACTGAGGATTGAGGATTGAGGATTGAGCAATGGGGATTGAAGATAGAGGACTGGGGATTGTGGATTGCAGATTGAGTGTTAAGGATTGAGGATTGGGGATTGAGGATCTAGGATTGGAGATTGGTTATTGAGGATTGAAGATTGAGTGTTGAGGATTGAGGATTGAGGGTTGAGGATTGAGGACGCGGACTGACGGTTGAGGATTGAGGTTTGAGGGTTGAGGATTGAGGATTGAGGACCGAGAATTTAGGTTTGAGGATTGAGCATTGAGGATTGAAGATTGAGGACTGGTGATTGAGGATTGAAGATTGAGGATTAAGGATTGAGGATTGGGGATTGAGGATCTAGGATTGGAGATTGATTATTGAGGATTGAAGATCGAGGATTGAGTATTGAGGATTGAGAATTGAGAATTGAGGATGAGGACTGAGGGTTGAGGATCGAGGTTTGAGGAACGAGGATTGAGGACTGAGGATTGAGGACTGAGGATTGTCGATTGAGTATTGAAGATTGAGGATTGATGACTGCGGATTGAGGATTGAGGATTGAGGATTGAAGATTGAGTATTGAGGATTGAGACTTGAGAATTGAGGGTGGAGGATTGAAGATTGAGGATTGGGTATTGAGGATTGAAGACTGACGGTTGAGGATTCAGGATTGAGGATTCAGGATTGAGGTTTGAGGATTGAGGATTGATAATTGAGGATTAAGGATTGAGGATTGAGGAATGAGGATTGACGATTGCAGATTGAGTACTGAGTATTGAAAACAGTGAATTGAGGATATTCTATTGAGGATTGAAGATTGACAACTGATTGCTGAGGACTGAGGGCTGGAGATTGAGAGTTCAGAATTGAAGTTTGAGGACTGAGGATTGAGAATTGAAGATTGAGTATTGAGGATTGAAGAATGAGGATTGATGATTCGGGATTGAGGTTTGAGGACTGAGGATTGAGGATTGAGGATTGAGGATCGAGGATTGACGATTGAAGATTGAGGATTGAGGATTGAGGATTGAGGGCTGAATATTTAGGATTGGGGACTGAGCGTTGAGGGTTGAGTGATGAGAATTGATGTTTGTGGATAGAGATTTGAAGATTGCAGATTGAGTATTGAGTGTTGAAACCTGTGAATTGATTATATTCTATTGAGGATTGAGAATTGACAACAGATTGTTGAGGACTGAGGTCTGAAGATAGATGATTCAGGATTGAGGATTCAGGTTTGAGTTTTGTGGACTGGGGATTGAGGATTGAGGATCGAGTATTGAGGATTGAGGATTGAGGATTGAGGATTGAAGATTGAGGATTGGGTATTGCGTTTTGAACATTGAGGATTGAGGATTGAGGATTGAGGATTGAGGATTGCGGACTGAAGATTGAATATTGATGATTGAAGATTGAGGATTGAGGATTGATGGTTGTGGATTGAGGACGAGGACTGAGGGTTGAGTATTCATGTTTGAGGTCTGAGGATTGAGGATTGAGGATTGAGAATTGAAGATTGAGGATTGAGGATTGAAGATTGAGGATTGGGTATTGAGGATTGAAGAATGAGGATTGAGGATTGAGGATTGAGGATTGAGGATTGAAGGCTGAGTATTGAGGATTGAGGGTTGAAGATTGAGGATTGGGGATTGAGGATAGAGGATTGAGGATTGAAGACTGAGTATTGAGGTTTGAAGCCTGTCGATTGAGGATTGAGGATTGAGGATTGAGGATAGAGGATTGAGGATTGAAGACTGAGTATTGAGGATTGAAGATTGAGGATTGAGGATAGAGGATTCAGGATTGAGGATTGAGAATTGAGGATTGAGAATTGAGTATTGATTATTGAAGATTGAGTTTTTGAGGATTGAAAATTGAAGATTGAGGATTGAGGATTGAGGATTGAGGATGAGGGCTGAGGGTTGAGGATTGAGGTTTGAGGAATGAGGACTGAGGATTGAGCTCTGAGGATTGAGGATTGAGGATTGAGAATTGAGGATTGAGGATTGAGGATTGAAGACTGAGGTTTGGGTATTGAGCATTGGAGAATGAGGATTGAGGATTGAGGATTGAGGACGAGGACTGACGGTTGAGGATTGAGGGTTGAGGTTTGAGGTTGGAGGATTGAAGACTGAGGATTGAGGATTGAGGATTGAGCATTGAGGATTGAAGATTGAGGACTGGGGATTGAGGATTGAAGATTGAGGATTAAGGATTGAGGATTGGGGATTGAGGATCTAGGATTGGAGATTGATTATTGAGGATTGTAGATTGAGTATTGAGGATTGAGGATTGAGGATTGAGGATTGAGGATTGAGGATTGAAGATTCGCTATTGAGGATTGAAGATTGAGAATTGAGGATTGAGGATAAAACATTGAGGACTGACCGTTCAGGGTCGAGTAATGAGTATTGATGTTTCTGGATAGAGATTTGAAGATTGCAGATTGAGTATTGAGTACTGAAAACTGTGAATTGAGGATATTTTATTGAGGATTGAGGATTGACAACTGTTTGTTGAGGACTGATGGCTGAAGATTGAGGGTTCAGGATTGAGGATTCAGGACTGAGGTTTTAGGACTGAGGGTTGAGGATTGAGGATTGAGGATTGAGGATTGAGGATTGAAGATTGAGGATTGGGTATTGAGGATTGATCATTGAGGTTTCAGGATTGAGGATTGAGGATTGAGGATTGAGGATTGAACATTGAATATTGATGATTGAAGATTAAGTATTGAGGATTGAGGGTTGTGGATTGAGGACGAGGACTGAGGGTTGAGTATTTATGTTTGAGGTCTGAGGATTGAGGATTGAGGATTGAGGATTGAAGATTGAGGATTGAAGATTGAGGATTGAGGATTGAGTATTGAGGATTGAGGAAGAGGGCTGAGGGATGAGGATTGAGGTTTGAGTATTGAATCCTGAGAATTCAGGATATTCTATTGAGTATTGAGAATTGAGGATTGATGGTTGGGTATTGAGGATTGAGGATTGAGTGTTGAGGATTGAGTATTGAAGATTGAGGATTGACGATTGAGGACTGAGGGTTGAGGATTGAGAATTGAGGATTGAGGATTGAGGATTGAGTGTTGAGGATTGAAGATTGAGGACTGAGGATTGAGGATTGAAGATAGAGGACTGAGAGTTGAGGGTTGAGTGATGAGAATCGACTCTTGTGGATTGAGATTTGATGATTAAAGATTGGGGTTGAGTATTGAGAACTGTGAATTGAGGATATTCTATTGAGGATTGAGGATTGACGATTGATTATTGAGGACTGAGGGCTGAAGATTGAGGATTCAGGATTGAGGATTCGGGATTGAGGTTTGAGGACTGAGGATTGAGGGTTGAGGATTGAGGATCGAGGATTGACGCTTGAGGATTGAGGATTGAGGATGGAGGATTGAAGAGAGAGGACTGAGTGTCCAGGATTGAGTGTTCAGAATTGACGTTTGAGGATTGAGATTTGATTATTGAATATTGTGGATTGAGTATTGAAACATGAGAATTCAGGATATACTATTGAGTATTGAGAATTGAGGATTGATGGTTGATTATTGAGGATTGATGGTTGTGGGTTGTGTGTTGAATATTGAGTATTGAGAATTGAGGATTGAGGATTGAGGATTGAGGATTGAAGATTGAGTATTGATGAATGAATATTGAGGATTGAGGATTGAGGGTTGTGGATTGTGGACAAGGACTGACGGCTGAGGATTGAGGTTTGAGGATTGAGGATTGAGGATTGTGGACTGAGGATTGAGGATTGAGGATTGAGCATTGGGGATTGAAGATAGAGGACTTGGGATTGTGGATTGCAGATTGAGTGTTAAGGATTGAGGATTGGGGATTGAGGATCTAGGATTGGAGATTGGTTATTGAGGATTGAAGAATGAGTGCTGAGGATTGAGGATTGAGGGTTGAGGATTGAGGACGCGGACTGACGGTTGAGGATTGAGGTTTGAGGGTTGAGGATTGAAGATTGAGGACCGAGAATTTAGGTTTGAGGATTGAGCATTGAGGATTGAAGATTGAGGACTGGTGATTGAGGATTGAAGATTGAGGATTAAAGATTGAGGATTGGGGATTGAGGATCTAGGATTGGAGATTGATTATTGAGGATTGAAGATCGAGGATTGAGGATTGAGGATTGAGAATTGAGAATTGAGGATGAGGACTGAGGGTTGAGGATCGAGGTTTGAGGAACGAGGATTGAGGATTGAGGATTGAGGACTGAGGATTGTCGATTGAGTATTGAAGATTGAGTATTGATGACTGAGGATTGAGGATTGAGGATTGAGGATTGAAGATTGAGTATTGAGGATTGAGAATTGAGGATTGAGGATCGAGGATTGAAGATTGAGGATTGGGTATTGAGGATTGAAGAATGAGGATTGAGGATTGAGGATTGAGGATTGAGGATTGAAGATTGAGGATTGAGGATTCAGGATTGAGGATTGAATATTGAGTATTGAGGATTGAAGATTGAGGATTGAGGATTGAGGATTGAGGATTGAAGATTGAGGATTGGGTATTGAGGATTGAAGAGTGAGGATTGAGGATTGAGGATTGAGGATTGAGGATTGAAGGCTGAGTATTGAGGATTGAAGAATGGGTATTGAGGATTGAGGATTGAGGATTGAGCATTGAAGATTGGGGATTGAGGATTCAGGATTGAGGATTGAATATTGAGTATTGAGGCTTGAGGATTGAGGATGAGGGCTGAGGTTTGAGGATTGAGGATCGAGGATTGACGCTTGAGGATTGAGGATTGAGGATGGAGGATTGAAGAGAGAGGACTGAGTGTCGAGGATTGAGTGTTCAGAATTGACGTTTGAGGATTGAGATTTGGTTATTGAATATTGTGGATTGAGTATTGAACCATGAGAATTCGGGATATCCTATTGAGTATTGAGAATTGAGGATTGATGGTTGATTATTGAGGATTGATGGTTGTGGGTTGTGTGTTGAATATTGAGTATTGAGAATTGAGGATTGAGGATTGAGGATTAAGGATTGAAGATTGAGTATTGATGAATGAATATTGAGGATTGAGGATTGAGGGTTGTGGATTGTGGACAAGGACTGACGGTTGAGGATTGAGGTTTGAGGTTTGAGGATGGAGGATTGAGGACTGAGGATTGAGGATTGAGGATTGAGCATTGAGGATTGAAGATAGATTACTGGGGATTGTGGATTGCAGATTGAGTGTTAAGGATTGAGGATTGGGGATTGAGGATCTAGGATTGGAGATTGGTTATTGAGGATTGAAGATTGAGTGTTGAGGATTGAGGATTGAGGGTTGAGGATTGAGGACGCGGGCTGACGGTTGAGGATTGAGGTTTGAGGGTTGAGGATTGAGGATTGAGGACCGAGAATTTAGGTTTGAGGATTGAGCATTGAGGATTGAAGATTGAGGACTGGTGATTGAGGATTGAAGATTGAGGATTAAGGATTGAGGATTGGGGATTGAGGATCTAGGATTGGAGATTGATTATTGAGGATTGAAGATCGAGGATTGAGGATTGAGGATTGAGAATTGAGAATTGAGGATGAGGACTGAGGGTTGAGGATCGAGGTTTGAGGAACGAGGATTGAGGATTGAGGATTGAGGACTGAGGATTGTTGATTGAGTATTGAAGATTCAGGATTGATGACTGAGGATTGAGGATTGAGGATTGAGGATTGAAGATTGAGTATTGAGGATTGAGAATTGAGGATTGAGGATCGAGGATTGAAGATTGAGGATTGGGTATTGAGGATTGAAGAATGAGGATTGAGGATTGAGGATTGAGGTTTGAGGATTGAAGATTGAGGATTGAGGATTCAGGATTGAGGATTGAATATTGAGTATTGAGGATTGAAGATTGAGGATTGAGGATTGAGGATTGAGGATTGAAGATTGAGGATTGGGTATTGAGGATTGAAGAATGAGGATTGAGGATTGAGGATTGAGGATTGAGGATTGAAGGCTGAGTATTGAGGATTGAAGAGTGGGTATTGAGGATTGAGGATTGAGGATTGAGGATTGAAGATTGAGGATTGAGGATTCAGGATTGAGGATTGAATATTGAGTATTGAGGATTGAGGATTGAGGATGAGGGCTGAGGGTTGAGGATTGAGGATCGAGGATTGACGCTTGAGGATTGAGGATTGAGGATGGAGGATTGAAGAGAGAGGACTGAGTGTCGAGGATTGAGTGTTCAGAATTGACGTTTGAGGATTGAGATTTGATTATTGAATATTGTGGATTGAGTATTGAACCATGAGAATTCGGGATATCCTATTGAGTATTGAGAATTGAGGATTGATGGTTGATTATTGAGGATTGATGGTTGTGGGTTGTGTGTTGAATATTGAGTATTGAGAATTGAGGATTGAGGATTGAGGATTGAGGATTGAAGATTGAGTATTGATGAATGAATATTGAGGATTGAGGATTGAGGGTTGTGGATTGTGGACAAGGACTGACGGCTGAGGATTGAGGTTTGAGGATTGAGAAATGGGGATTGAGGATTGAGGATTGAGGATTGAAGATTGAATATTGATGATTGAAGATTGAGGATTGAGGAGTGAGGTGTGTTGACTGAGGACGAGGACTGAGGGTTGAGTATTGGTGTTTGAGGTCTGAGGATTGAGGATTGAGGATTGAGGATTGAAGATAGAGTATTGAGGATTGAAGATTGAGGAATGAAGATTGAGTATTGAGGATTGAAGATTGAGGATTGAGGATTGAGGATTGAGGGCTGAAGATTGAGGATTGGGGACTGTGCGTTGAGGGTTGAGTGATGAGAATTGATGTTTGTGGATAGAGATTTGAAGATTGCAGATTGAGTATTGAGTATTGAAACCTGTGAATTGATTATATTCTATTGAGGATTGAGAATTGACAACAGATTGTTGAGGACTGAGGTCTGAAGATAGATGATTCAGGATTGAGGATTCAGGTTTGAGTTTTGTGGACTGGGGATTGAGGATTGAGGATCGAGTATTGAGGATTGAGGATTGAGGATTGAGGATTGAAGATTGAGGATCGGGTATTGCGGTTTGAACATTGAGGATTGAGGATTGAGGATTGAGGATTGAGGTTTGCGGACTGAAGATTGAATATTGATGATTGAAGATTGAGGATTGAGGATTGATGGTTGTGGATTGAGGACGAGGACTGAGGGTTGAGTATTCATGTTTGAGGTCTGAGGATTGAGGATTCAGGATTGAGAATTGAGGATTGAGGATTGAGGATTGAAGATTGAGGATTGGGTATTGAGGATTGAAGAATGAGGATTGAGGATTGAGGATTGAGGATTGAGGATTGAAGACTGAGTATTGAGGACTGAATATTGAGGATTGAGGATTGAGGGTTCAGGATTGAGGATTGAGGATTGAGGATTGAGGATTGAGTATTGAGGATTGAAGGCTGAGGATTGAGGATTGAGGATTGAAGATTGAGGATTGGGGATTGTGGATAGAGGATTGAGGATTGAAGACTGAGTATTGAGGTTTGAAGCCTGTCGATTGAGGATTGAGGATTGACGATTGAGGATTGATGATTGAGGATAGAGGATTGAGGATTGAAGACTGAGTACTGAGGATTGAAGATTGAGGATTGAGGATAGAGGATTCAGGATTGAGGATTGAGAATTGAGAATTGAGAATTGAGAATTGAGAATTGAGTACTGATTATTGAAGATTGAGTTTTTGAGGATTGAAAATTGAGGATTGAGGATTGAGGATTGAGGATAGAGGATGAGGGCTGAGGGTTGAGGATTGAGGATTGAGGAATGAGGACTGATGATTGAGCTCTGAGGATTGAGGATTGAGGATTGAGAATTGAGGATTGAGGATTGAGGATTGAAGATTGAGGAATGGGTATTGAGGATTGAAGAATGAGGATTGAGGATTGAGGATTGAGGACGAGGACTGACGGTTGAGGATTGAGGGTTGAGGTTTGAGGTTGGAGGATTGAAGACTGAGGATTGAGGATTGAGGATTGAGCATTGAGGATTGAAGATTGAGGACTGGGGATTGAGGATTGAAGATTGAGGATTAAGGATTGAGGATTGAGTATTGAGGATTGAGGATTGAAGACTGAGTATTGAGGATTGAAGATTGAGGATTCAGGATTGAGGATTCAGGATTGAGGGTTGAGGATTGAGGATTGAAGATTGAGTATTGAGTATTGAAGATTGAGGATTGAGGATTGAGGATTGAGGATTGAGGAATGAAGATTGAGGATTGGGGATTGAGGACTGACGATTGAGGATTGAGTATTGAGGACTGAGAACTGAGGATTGATTATTGAAGATTGAGTATTGAGGATTGAAGTTTGAGGATTGAGGATTGAGAATTGAGGATTGAGGATGAGGGCTGAGGGTTGAGGATTGAATATTGAGGATTGAGGATTGAGGATTGAGGACTGAGGATGAGGGCTGAGGGTTGAGGTTTGTGGTTTGAGTATTGAATCCTGAGAATTTAGGATATTCTATTGAGTATTGAGAATTGAGGATTGGTGGTTGAGTATTGAGGATTGAGGATTGAGGATTGAGGATTGAAGATTGGGTATTGAGGATGAGGGCTCAGGGTTGAGGGTTGTGGTTTGAGTTTTGAATCCTGAGAATTCAGGATACTCTATTGAGTATTGGGAATTGAGGCTTGGTGGTTGAGTATTGAGGATTGAGGATTGAGGATTGAAGATTGAGTATTGAGGATGAGGGCTGAGGGTTGATGGTTGTTGTTTGAGTATTGAATCCTGAGAATTCAGGATATTCTATTGAGTATTGAGAATTGAGGATTGGTGTTTGAGTATTGAGGATTGGGGATTGAGGATTGAAGATTGAGTATTGAGGATTGAAGATTGAGGACTGAGGATTGAGGATTGAGGATTGAAAATGAGGTCTGAGGGTTGAGGGTTGAGGTATGAGGACTGGGGACTGAGGATTGAGGATTGAGGGTTGAGGATTGAGGATTGAAGACTGAGTATTGAGGTTTGAAGCCTGTCGATTGAGGATTGAGGATTGAGGATTGAGGATTGTGGATTGAGGATAGAGGATTGAGGATTGAAGACTGAGTATTGAGGATTGAAGATTGAGGATTGAGGATAGAGGATTCAGGATTGAAGATTGAGAATTGAGGATTGAGAATTGAGTATTGATTATTGAAGATTGAGTTTTTGAGGATTGAAAATTGAGGATTGAGGATTGAGGATTGAGGATTGAGGATGGGGGCTGAGGGTTGAGGATTGAGGTTTGAGGAATGAGGACTGAGGATTGAGCTCTGAGGATTGAGGATAGAGGATTGAGAATTGAGGATTGAGGATTGAGGATTGAAGATTGAGGATTGGGTATTGAGGATTGAAGAATGAGGATTGAGGATTGAGGATTGAGGACGAGGACTGACGGTTGAGGATTGAGGGTTGAGGTTTGAGGTTGGAGGATTGAAGTCTGAGGATTGAGGATTGAGGATTGAGCATTGAGGATTGAAGATTGAGGACTGGGGATTGAGGATTGAAGATTGAGGATTAAGGATTGAGGATTGGGGATTGAGGATCTAGGATTGGAGATTGAGTATTGAGGATTGAGAATTGAGGATTGAGGGTGGAGGATTGAAGATTGAGGATTGGGTATTGAGGATTGAAGAAAGAGGATTGAGGATTGCGGATTGATGATTGGGGATTGAAGATTGAGTATTGAGGATTGAGGACTGACGGTTGAGGATTCAGGATTGAGGATTCAGGATTGAGGTTTGAGGATTGAGGATTGATAATTGAGGATTAAGGATTGAGGATTGAGGAATGAGGATTGATGATTGCAGATTGAGTACTGGGTATTGAAAACAGTGAATTGAGGATATTCTATTGAGGATTGAAGATTGACAACTGATTGTTGAGGACTGAGGGCTGGAGATTGAGGGTTCAGAATTGAAGTTTGAGGACTGAGGATTGAGAATTGAAGATTGAGTATTGAGGATTGAAGAATGAGGATTGATGATTCGGGATTGAGGTTTGAGGACTGAGGATTGAGGATTGAGGATTGAGGATCGAGGATTGACGATTGAAGATTGAGGATTGAGGATTGAGGATTGAGGGCTGAAGATTGAGGATTGGGGACTGAGCGTTGAGGGTTGAGTGATGAGAATTGATGTTTGTGGATAGAGATTTGAAGATTGCAGATTGAGTATTGAGTATTGAAACCTGTGAATTGATTATATTGTATTGAGGATTGAGAATTGACAACAGATTGTTGAGGACTGAGGTCTGAAGATAGATGATTCAGGATTGAGGATTCAGGTTTGAGTTTTGTGGACTGGGGATTGAGGATTGGGGATCGAGTATTGAGGATTGAGGATTGAGGATTGAGGATTGAAGATTGAGGATTGGGTATTGCGGTTTGAACATTGAGGATTGAGGATTGAGGATTGAGGATTGATGGTTGTTGATTGAGGACGAGGACTGAGGGTTGAGTATTCTTGTTTGAGGTCTGAGGATTGAGGATTGAGGATTGAGAACTGAAGATTGAGGATTGAGGATTGAAGATTGAGGATTGGGTATTGAGGATTGAAGAATGGGGATTGAGGATTGAGGATTGAGGATTGAAGACTGAGGATTGAGGATTGAGGATTGGGGGTTAGGATGAGGGCTGAGGCTTGAGGATTGAGGTTTGAGGACTGAGGACTGAGGACTGAGGGTTGAGAATTGAGGATTGATGATTGAGGATTGAAGATTGAGGGTTGGATAATGACGATTAAAGACTGACGATTGAGGATTGAGGATTGAGGTTTGAGGATTGAGGATTGAAGATTGAGTATTGAGGATTGAAGATCGAGGATTTAGGATTGAGGATTGAGGATTGAGGATTGAGGATTGAGGATTGAGAATTGAAGATTCAGTATTGAGGGTTGAAGATTGAGAATTGAGGATTGAGGATTGAACATTGAGGACTGAGTGTTGAGGGTTGAGTGATGAGAATTTATATTTGAGGATGGAGATTTGAAGATTTCAGATTGTGTATTGAGTATTGAAAACTGTGAATTGAGGATATTCTATTAAGGATTGAGGATTGACAACTGAATGTTGAGGACTGAGGGCTGAAGATTGAGGATTCAGGATTGAGGATTCAGAATTGCGGTTTGAGGACTGATGATTGAGGATTGAAGATTGAGGATTGAGGATTGTCGATTGAGGAATGAGGATGAGGTCTGAGGGTTTTGCATTGAGGATTCAGGACAGAGGACTGATGATTGAGGATTGAGGCTTGAGGATAGAGGATTGAGGGTTGAAGATTGAGGATTGAGGATTGAGGATTGAGGATTGAGGATTGAAGGCTGAGTATTGAGGATTGAAGATTGATGATTCAGGATTGAGGATTCAGGATTGAGGATTGAGGGTTGAAGATTGAGGATTGAGGATTGAGGATGAGGGCTGAGGATAGGATTGAGGTTTGAGGACTGAGGTCTGAGGATTGAAGGCTGAGTGTTGAGGATTGAAGGTTGAGGATTGAGGATTGAGGATTGAGGATTGAGGATTGAGGATTGAAGTTTGATTATTGAGGATTGAAGATTGAGGATTGAGGATTGAGGATTGAGGATTGAGGATTGCAGATTGAGGATTGGGGATTGAGGATTGAGTATTGAGGATTGAGGATTGAGTATTGAATATTGAGTATTGAGGACTGAAGTGTGAGTATTGAGGACTGAGTGTTGAGGGTTGAGGATTGAGGATTGAGGATTGTAGATTGAGTATTGAGGATTGAAGATTGAGGATTCAGGATTGAGGATTGAGGATTGAGGATTGAGGATTGAGGATGGAGGATGGAGTGTTGAAGATTGAGGATTGGGTATTGAGCATTATGGATTGAGAATTGAGGACTGAGGATTGAGGACTGAAGATTGAGGATTGGGTATTGAGGATTGAAGAATGAGGATTGAGGATTGAGGATTGAGGATTGAGGATTGAGGACTGAAGATTGAGCATTGAGGATTGAATATTGAGGATTGAGGATTGAGGATTGAGGATATTGAGGATGAGGGCTGAGGGTTGAGGGTTGTGGTTTGAGTATTGAATCCTGAGAATTCAGGATATTCTATTGAATATTGAGAATTGAGGATTGGTGGTTGAGTATTGAGGATTGAGGATTGAGGATTGAAGATTGAGTATTGAGGATTGAAGATTGAGGACTGAGGATTGAGGGTTGAGTGATGAGAATTGATATTTGTGGATAGAGATTTGAAGATTGCAGATTGTGTGTTGAGTATTGAAAACTGTGAATTGAGGATATTCTATTAAGGATTGAGGATTGACAACTGATTGTTGAGGGCTGAGTGCTCAAGATTGAGGATTCAGGATTGAGGATTCAGAATTTAGGTTTGAGGACTGATGATTGAGGATTGAAGATTGAGGTTGAGGATTGTCGATTGAGGAATGAGGATGAGGTCTGAGGGTTTTGCATTGAGGATTCAGGACAGAGGACTGAAGATTGAGGATTGAGGCTTGAGGATTGAGGATTGAGGGTTGAAGATTGAGGATTGAGGATTGAGGATTGAGGATTGAGGATTGAAGACTGAGTATTGAGGATTGAAGATTGAGGATTCAGGATTGAGGATTCTGGATTGAGGATTGAGGATTGAGGATTGAGGATTGAGTATTGAGTATTGAAGATTGAGGACTGAGGATTGAGGATTGAGGATTGAGGATTGAGTATATAGGATTGAGGATTGAAGATTCAGTATTGAGGATTGAAGATTGAGAATTGAGGATTGAGTATTGAACATTGAGGACTGAGCGTTCAGGGTTGAGTAATGAGTATTGATGTTTGTGGATAGAGATTTGAAGATTGCAGATTGAGTATTGAGTATTAAAAACTGTGAATTGAGGATACTCTATTGGGGATAGAGGATTGACAACTGATTGTTGAGGACTGAGAGCTGAAGATTGAGGATTCAGGATTGAGGATTCAGAATTGAGGTTTGAGGACTGAGGACTGAGGATAGAAGATTCAGTATTGAGGATTGAAGATTGAGGATTGAGGATTGAGGATTGGGGGTTAGGATGAGGGCTGAGGCTTGAGGATTGAGGTTTGAGGACTGAGGACTGAGGACTGAGGGTTGAGAATTGAGGATTGATGATTGAGGGTTGAAGATTGAGGGTTGGATAATGACGATTAAAGACTGACGATTGAGGATTGAGGATTGAGGTTTGAGGATTGAGGATTGAAGATTGAGTATTGAGGATTGAAGATTGAGGATTTAGGATTGAGGATTGAGGATTGAGGATTGAGGATTGAGGATTGAGAATTGAAGATTCAGTATTGAGGGTTGAAGATTGAGAATTGAGGATTGAGGATTGAACATTGAGGACTGAGTGTTGAGGGTTGAGTGATGAGAATTTATATTTGAGGATGGAGATTTGAAGATTGCAGATTGTGTATTGAGTATTGAAAACTGTGAATTGAGGATATTCTATTAAGGATTGAGGATTGACAACTGATTGTTGAGGACTGAGGGCTGAAGATTGAGGATTCAGGATTGAGGATTCAGAATTGAGGTTTGAGGACTGATGATTGAGGATTGAAGATTGAGGATTGAGGATTGTCGATTGAGGAATGAGGATGAGGTCTGAGGGTTTTGCATTGAGGATTCAGGACAGAGGACTGAAGATTGAGGATTGAGGCTTGAGGATAGAGGATTGAGGGTTGAAGATTGAGGATTGAGGATTGAGGATTGAGGATTGAGGATTGAGGATTGAGGATTGCAGATTGAGTATTGGGGATTGAGGATTGAGTATTGAGGATTGAGGATTGAGTATTGAATATTGAGTATTGAGGACTGAAGTGTGAGTATTGAGGACTGAGTGTTGAGGGTTGAGGATTGAGGATTGAGAATTGTAGATTGAGTATTGAGGATTGAAGATTGATGATTGAGGATTGAGGATTGAGGATTGAGGATTAAGGATTGAGGATTGAGTGTTGAAGATTGAGGATTGGGTATTGAGCATTATGGATTGAGAATTGAGGACTGAGGATTGAGGACTGAAGATTGAGGATTGGGTATTGAGGATTGAAGAATGAGGATTGAGGATTGAGGATTGAGGATTGAGGATTGAGGATTGAAGATTGAGCATTGAGGATTGAATATTGAGGATTGAGGATTGAGGATTGAGGGTATTGAGGATGAGGGCTGAGGGTTGAGGGTTGTGGTTTGAGTATTGAATCCTGAGAATTAAGGATATTCTATTGAATATTGAGAATTGAGGATTGGTGGTTGAGTATTGAGGATTGAGGATTGAGGATTGAAGATTGAGTATTGAGGATTGAAGATTGAGGACTGAGGATTGAGGGTTGAGTGATGAGAATTGATATTTGTGGATAGAGATTTGAAGATTGCAGATTGTGTATTGAGTATTGAAAACTGTGAATTGAGGATATTCTATTAAGGATTGAGGATTGACAACTGATTGTTGAGGACTGAGGGCTGAAGATTGAGGATTCAGGATTGAGGATTCAGAATTGAGGTTTGACGACTGATGATTGAGGATAGAGGATTGAGGACTGAGGATTGAGGATTGAAGATTGAGGATTGAGGATTGAGGATTGAGGATTGAGGATTGAATATTGAGTATTGAGTATTGAGGAGTGAGGATTGAGGATTGAGTGTTGAGCGTTGAGGATTGAGGGTTGAGGATTGTAGATTGAGTATTGAGGATTGAATATTGAGGATTGAGGATTGAGGATTGAGGATTGAGGATTGAGAATGAGGGCTGAGGGTTGAGGGTTGTGGTTTGAGTATTGAATCCTGAGAATTCAGGATATTCTGTTGAGTAATGAGAATTGAGGATTGGTGGTTGAGTACTGAGGATTGAGGATTGAGGATTGAAGATTGAGTATTGAGGATGAGGGTTGAGGGTTGAGGGTTGTGGTTTGAGTATTGAATCCTGAGAATTCAGGATATTCTCTTGAGTATTGAGAATTGAGGATTGGTGATTGAGTATTGAAGATTGAGGATTGAGGATTGAAGATTGAGGATTGAGGATTGAAGATTGAGTATTGAGGATTGAAGATTGAGGACTGAGAATTGAGGATTGAGGATTGAAAATGAGGTCTGAGGGTTGAGGGTTGAGGTATGAGGACTGAGGACTGAGGATTGAGGATTGAGGGTTGAGGATTGAGGATTGAGGATTGAGGGTTGAAGATTAAAGACTGAGTATTGAGGATTGAAGGATGGGGATTGAGGATTGAGGATTGAGCACTGAGGACTGAAGATTGAGAATTGAGGATTGAGGATTGAAGGTTGAATATGGAGGATTGGGTATTGAGGATTGAAGAATGAGGATTGAGGATTGAGGATTGAGGATTGAGGATTGAAGATTGAGGATTGAGGATTGAGGATTGAGGATTGAGGATTGAGGATTGAGGATTGAGGATGATGGCTGAGGGTTGAGGATTGAGGTTTGAGGACTGAGGACTGAGGATAGAGGTCTGAGGATTGACGATTGCGGATTGAGAATTGAGGACTGAGGATTGAGGACTGAAGATTGAGGATTGGGTATTGAGGATTGAAGAATGAGGATTGTGTATTGAGGATTGAGGATTGAGGATTGAAGGCTGAGTGTTGAGGATTGAAGGTTGAGGATTGAGGACTGAGGATTGAGGATTGAGGATTGAGGATTGAAGATTGATTATTGAGGATTGAAGATTGAGGATTGAGGATTGGGGATTGAGGATTGAGGATTGCAAATTGAGGATTGAAGGCTGAGTATTGAGGATTCAAGAATGGGTATTGAGGATTGGGGACTGAGGATTGAGGATTGAAGATTGAGGATTGAGGATTCAGGATTGAGGATTGAATATTGAGTATTGACGATTGAAGATTGAGGATTGAGGATTGAGGATTGAGGATTGAAGATTGAGGATTGGGTATTGAGGTTTGAAGAATGAGGATTGAGGATTGAGGATTGAGGATTGAGGACTGAAGGCTGAGTATTGAGGATTGAAGAATGGGTATTGAGGATTGAGGATTGAGGATTGAGGATTGAAGATTGAGGATTGAGGATTCAGGATTGAGGATTGAATATTGAGTATTGAGGATTGAGGATTGAGGATGAGGGCTGAGGGTTGAGGATTGAGGATCGAGGATTGACGCTTGAGGATTGAGGATTGAGGATGGAGGATTGAAGAGAGAGGACTGAGTGTCGAGGATTGAGTGTTCAGAATTGACGTTTGAGGATTGTGATTTGATTATTGAATATTGTGGATTGAGTATTGAACCATGAGAATTCAGGATATCCTATTGAGTATTGAGAATTGAGGACTGATGGTTGATTATTGAGGATTGATGGTTGTGGGTTGTGTGTTGAATATTGAGTATTGAGAATTGAGGATTGAGGATTGAGGATTGAGGATTGAAGATTGAGTATTGATGAATGAATATTGAGGATTGAGGATTGAGGGTTGTGGATTGTGGGCAATGACTGACGGCTGAGGATTGAGGTTTGAGGGTTGAGGATTGAGGATTGTGGACTGAGGATTGAGGATTGAGGATTGAGCAATGGGGATTGAAGATAGAGGACTGGGGATTGTGGATTGCAGATTGAGTGTTAAGGATTGAGGATTGGGGATTGAGGATCTAGGATTGGAGATTGGTTATTGAGGATTGAAGATTGAGTGTTGAGGATTGAGGATTGAGTGTTGAGGATTGAGGACGCGGACTGACGGTTGAGGGTTGAGGTTTGAGGGTTGAGGATTGAGGATTGAGGACCGAGAATTTAGGTTTGAGGATTGAGCATTGAGGATTGAAGATTGAGGACTGGTGATTGAGGATTGAAGATTGAGGATTAAGGATTGAGGATTGGGGATTGAGGATCTAGGATTGGAGATTGATTATTGAGGATTGAAGATCGAGGATTGAGGATTGAGGATTGAGAATTGAGAATTGAGGATGAGGGCTGAGGGTTGAGGATTGAGGATCGAGGATTGACGCTTGAGGATTGAGGATTGAGGATTGAGGATTGAGGATCGAGGATTGACGCTTGAAGATTGAGGATTGAGGATTGGGGATTGAGGATTGAGGATTGAGGATTGAGGATTGAGAATGAGGGCCGAGGGTTGAGGGTTGTGGTTTGAGTATTGAATCCTGAGAATTCAGGATATTCTATTGAGTCTAGAGAATTGAGGATTGGTGGTTGAGTATTGAGGATTGAGGATTGAGGATTGAAAATTGAGTATTGAGGATTGAGTATTGAGGATTGAAGATTGAGGATTGAGGATAGAGGATTCAGGATTGAGGATTGAGGATTGAGGATTGAGGATTGAAGATTCAGTATTGAGGGTTGAAGATTGAGAATTGAGGATTGAGGATTGAACATTGAGGACTGAGTGCTGAGGGATGAGTGATGAGATTTGATATTTGTGGATAGAGATTTGAAGATTGCAGATTGTGTATTGAGTATTGAACACGGTGAATTGAGAATATTCTATTAAGGATTGAGGATTGACAACTGATTGTTGAGGATTGAGGATTGAGGATTGAAGATTGAGGATTGAGGATTCAGGACTGAGGATTGAATATTGAGTATTGAGGATTGAGGATTGAGGGTATTGAGGATGAGGGCTGAGGGTTGAGGGTTGTGGTTTGAGTATTGAATCCTGAGAATTCAGGATATTCTATTGAATATTGAGAATTGAGGATTGGTGGTTGAGTATTGAGGATTGAGGATTGAGGATTGAAGATTGAGTATTGAGGATTGAAGATTGAGGACTGAGGATTGAGGGTTGAGTGATGAGAATTGATATTTGTGGATAGAGATTTGAAGATTGCAGATTGTGTGTTGAGTATTGAAAACTGTGAATTGAGGATATTCTATTAAGGATTGAGGATTGACAACTGATTGTTGAGGACTGAGGGCTGAAGATTGAGGATTCAGGATTGAGGATTCAGAATTGAGGTTTGAGGACTGATGATTGAGTATTGAGGATTGAGGATTGAGGATGAGGGCTGAGGGTTGAGGATTGAAGGTTGAGGAATGAGGATTGAGGATTGGGGATTGAGGATTGAAGATTGAGGATTGGGGATTGAGGATTGACGATTGAGGATTGAGTATTGAGGATTGAGTATTGATGATTGAATATTGAGGATTGAGGACTGAAGATTGAGGATTGGGTATTGAGGATTGAAGAATGAGGATTGAGGATTGAGGACTGAGGATTGAGGATTGAAGATTGAAGATTAAAGACTGAGTATTGAGGATTGAAGAATGGGGATTGAGGATTGAGGATTGAGCACTGAGGACTGTTGATTGAGAATTGAGGATTGAGGATTGAAGGTTGAATATTGAGGATTGGGTATTGAGGATTGAAGAATGAGGATTGAGGATTGAGGATTGAGGATTGAGGATTGAGGATTGAAGATTAAAGACTGAGTATTGAGGATTGAAGAATGGGGATTGAGGATTGAGGATTGAGCACTGAGGACTGTTGATTGAGAATTGAGGATTGAGGATTGAAGGTTGAATATTGAGGATTGGGTATTGAGGATTGAAGAATGAGGATTGAGGATTGAGGATTGAGGATTGAGGATTGAAGATTGAGGATTGAGGATTGAGGATTGAGGATTGAGGATTGAGGATTGAAGATTGAGGATTGGGTATTGAGGATTGAAGAATGAGGATTGAGTATTGAGGATTGAGGATTGAGGATTAAAGACTGAGTATTGAGGATTGAAGATTGAGGATTGAGGATTGAGGATTCAGAATTGAGGATTGAGGATTGAGGATTGAAGATTGAGTATTGAGTATTGAGGATTGAGGATTGAGGATTGAGGATTGAGGATTGAGGATTGACGAACGAAGATTGAGGATTGGGGATTAAGGATTGAGGATTGAAGATTGAGGATTGAGGATTGAGGATTGAGGATTGAATATTGAGTATTGAGAGTTGAAGATTGAGGATTCAGGATTGAGGGTTGATGATTGAGGACGAGGACTGACGGTTGAGGATTGAGGATTGAGGCTTGAGGATTGAGGATTGGGTATTGAGGATTGAAAAATGAGGATTGAGGATTGCGGATTGATGATTGGGGATTGAAGATTGAGTCTTGAGGATTGAAGACTGACGGTTGAGGATTCAGGATTGAGGATTCAGGATTGAGGTTTGAGGATTGAGGATTGATAATTGAGGATTAAGGATTGAGGATTGGGTATTGAGGATTGAAGAATGAGGATTGAGGATTGAGGATTGAGGATTGAGGATTGAGGATTGAAGATTGAGCATTGAGGATTGAATATTGAGGTTTGAGGATTCAGGATTGAGGGTATTGAGGACGAGGGCTGAGGGTTGAAGGTTGTGGTTTGAGTATTGAATCCTGAGAATTCAGGATATTCTATTGAATATTGAGAATTGAGGATTGGTGGTTGAGTATTGAGGATTGAGGATTGAGGATTGAAGATTGAGTATTGAGGATTGAAGATTGAGGACTGAGAATTGAGGGTTGAGTGATGAGAATTGATATTTGTGGATAGAGATTTGAAGATTGCAGGTTGTGTATTGAGTATTGAAAACTGTGAATTGAGGTTATTCTATGGGGGATTGAGGATTGACAACTGATTGTTGAGGACTGAGTGCTGAAGATTGAGGATGCAGGATTGAGGATTCAGGATTGAGGTTTGAGGACTGATGACTGAGGATTGAAGATTCAGTATTGAGGATTGAAGATTGAGGATTGAGGGTTAGGATGAGGGCTGAGGTTTGAGGATTGAGGTTTGAGGACTGAGGACTGAGGATTGAGGGTTGAGAATTGAGGATTGAGGATTGAGGATTGAAGATTGAGGGTTGGATAATGGCGATTGAAGACTGACGATTGAGGATTGGGGATTGAGGTATGAGGATTGAAGATTGAGGTTTGGGTATTGAGGATTGAAGAATGAGGATTGAGGATTGAGGATTGAGGATTGAAGATTGAGTATTCAGGATTGGAGATAGACGATTGAGGATTGAGGGCCGAGGATTGAGGATTGAGGAATGAAGATTGAGTATTGGGGATTGAAGATTGAGGATTGGGGATTGAGGATTGAGGATTGAGGATTGAGGATTGAAGATTGAGGGTTGGGCACTGAGCGTTGAGTGTTGATTGATGAGATTTGATGCTTGTGGATAGAGATTTGAAGATTGCAGATTGAGTATTGAGTATTGAAACCTGTGAATTGAGCATATTCTATTGAGGATTGAGGATTGACAACTGAATGTTGTGGACTGAGGGCTGAAGGTTGAGGATTCAGGATTGAGAATTCAGGACTGAGGTTTGAGGACTGAGGATTGAGGATTCAGGATTGAGGATTGAGGGTTGAGTGTTGAGGATTGAAGATTGAGGATTGGGTATTGAGGATTGAACATTGAGGATTGAGGATTGAGTATTGAGGATTGAGGATTGAGAATTGAAGATTGAATATTGATGAATGAAGATTGAGGATCGAGGATTGCGGGTTGTGGATTGAGGACGAGGACTGAGGGTTGAGTATTGATGTTTGAGGTCCGAGGATTGACAATTGAGGATTGAGAATTGAGGATTGAGGGTTGAGGATTGAAGATTGAGGATTGGGTGTTGGGGATTGAAAAATGAGGATTGAGGATTGAGGATTGAAGATTGGGTATCGAGGATTGAAGATTGAGTATTGAGGATTGAAGATTGAGGATTGAGGATTGAGGATTGAGGATTGAAGATTGAGGATTGGGGACTGAGCGTTGAGGGTTGATTGATGAGTATTGATGTTTGTGGATAGAGATTTGAAGATTGCCGGTTGAGTATTGAGTATTGAAACCTGTGAATTGAGGATATTCTATTGAAGATTGAGGATTCACAACTGAATGTTGTGGACTGAGGGCTGAGGTTTGAGGACTGATTATTGAGTATTCAGGATTGAGGATTGAGGATTGAGGATTGAGGATTGAGGATCGAGGATTGAAGGTTGAGGATTGGGTATTGAGGATTGAAGAATGAGGATTGAGGATTGAGGATTGAGGATTGAGGATTGAAGGCTGAGTATTGAGGATTCAAGAATGGGTATTGATGATTGAGGATTGAGGATTGAGGATTGAAGATTGAGGATTGAGGATTCAGGATTGAGGATTGAATATTGAGTATTGACGATTGAAGATTGAGGATTGAGGATTGAGGATTGAGGATTGAAGATTGAGGATTGGGTATTGAGGATTGAAGAATGAGGATTGAGGATTGAGGATTGAGGATTGAGGATTGAGGATTGAGGATTGAAGGCTGAGTATTGAGGATTGAAGAATGGGTATTGAGGATTGAGGATTGAGGATTGAGGATTGAAGATTGAGGATTGAGGATTCAGGATTGAGGATTGAATATTGAGTATTGAGGATTGAGGATTGAGGATGAGGGCTGAGGGTTGAGGATTGAGGATCGAGGATTGACGCTTGAGGATTGAGGATTGAGGATGGAGGATTGAAGAGAGAGGACTGAGTGTCGAGGATTGAGTGTTCAGAATTGACGTTTGAGGATTGTGATTTGATAATTGAATATTGTGGATTGAGTATTGAACCATGAGAATTCAGGATATCCTATTGAGTATTGAGAATTGAGGATTGATGGTTGATTATTGAGGATTGATGGTTGTGGGTTGTGTGTTGAATATTGAGTATTGAGAATTGAGGATTGAGGATTGAGGATTGAGGATTGAAGATTGAGTATTGATGAATGAATATTGAGGATTGAGGATTGAGGGTTGTGGATTGTGGACAATGACTGACGGCTGAGGATTGAGGTTTGAGGATTGAGGATTGAGGATTGTGGACTGAGGATTGAGGATTGAGGATTGAGCAATGGGGATTGAAGATAGAGGACTGGGGATTGTGGATTGCAGATTGAGTGTTAAGGATTGAGGATTGGGGATTGAGGATCTAGGATTGGAGATTGGTTATTGAGGATTGAAGATTGAGTGTTGAGGATTGAGGATTGAGGGTTGAGGATTGAGGACGCGGACTGACGGTTGAGGATTGAGGTTTGAGGGTTGAGGATTGAGGATTGAGGACCGAGAATTTAGGTTTGAGGATTGAGCATTGAGGATTGAAGATTGAGGACTGGTGATTGAGGATTGAAGATTGAGGATTAAGGATTGAGGATTGGGGATTGAGGATCTAGGATTGGAGATTGATTATTGAGGATTGAAGATCGAGGATTGAGGATTGAGGATTGAGAATTGAGAATTGAGGATGAGGACTGAGGGTTGAGGATCGAGGTTTGAGGAACGAGGATTGAGGATTGAGGATTGAGGACTGAGGATTGTCGATTGAGTATTGAAGATTGAGGATTGATGACTGAGGATTGAGGATTGAGGATTGTGGATTGAAGATTGAGTATTGAGGATTGAGAATTGAGGATTGAGGGTGGAGGATTGAAGATTGAGGATTGGGTATTGAGGATTGAAAAATGAGGATTGAGGATTGCGGATTGATGATTGGGGATTGAAGATTGAGTCTTGAGGATTGAAGACTGACGGTTGAGGATTCAGGATTGAGGATTCAGGATTGAGGTTTGAGGATTGAGGATTGATAATTGAGGATTAAGGATTGAGGATTGAGGAATGAGGATTGATGATTGCAGATTCAGTACTGAGTATTGAAAACAGTGAATTGAGGATACTCTATTGAGGATTGACGATTGACAACAGATTGTTGAGGACTGAGGGCTGGAGTTTGAGGGTTCAGAATTGAGGTTTGAGGACTGAGGATTGAGAATTGAAGATTGAGTATTGAGGATTGAAGAATGAGGATTGATGATTCGGGATTGAGGTTTGAGGACTGAGGATTGAGGATTGAGGATTGAGGATCGAGGATTGACGCTTGAAGATTGAGGATTGAGGATTGGGGATTGAGGATTGAGGATTGAGGATTGAAGATTGAATATTGATGATTGAAGATTGAGGATTGAGGAGTGAGGGGTGTTGACTGAGGACGAGGACTGAGGGTTGAGTATTGATGTTTGAGGTCTGAGGATTGAGGACTGAGGATTGAGGATTGAAGATAGAGTATTGAGGATTGAAGATTAAGGAATGAAGATTGAGTATTGAAAATGAGGTCTGAGGGTTTTGGATTGAGGTTTCAGGAGTGAGGACTGAGGATTGAGGATTGAGGATAAGGGCTGTGGTTTGAGGATTGCGGTTTGAGGAGTGAGGACTGAGGGTTGAGGGTTGAGAATTGAGGATTGAGGATTCAGGATTGAAGATTGAGGTTTGGGTATTGAGGATTGAAGAATGAGGATTGAGGATTGAGGATTGAGGGTTGAGGATTGAGGATTGAAGATTGAGTATTCACGATTGGAGGTTGACGATTGCGGATTGAGGACCGAGGATTGAGGATTGAGGAATGAAGATTGAGTATTGAGGATTGAAGATTGAGGATTGAGGATTGAGGATTGAGGATTGAAGATTGAGGATTGGGGACTGAGCGTTGAGGGTTGATTGATGAGTATTGATGTTTGTGGATAGAGATTTGAAGATTGCCGGTTGAGTATTGAGTATTGAAACCTGTGAATTGAGGATATTCTATTGAGGATTGAGGATTGACAACTGAATGTTGTGGACTGAGGGCTGAGGATTGAGGATTCTGGATTGAGGATTCAGGACTGAGGTTTGAGGACTGATGATTGAGGATTCAGGATTGAGGATTGAGGATTCAGGATTGAGGATTGAGGATCGAGGATTGAAGATTGAGGATTGGGTATTGAGGATTGAAGAATGAGGATTGAGGATTGAGGATTGAGGATTGAGGATTGAAGGCTGAGTATTGAGGATTCAAGAATGGGTATTGAGGATTGAGGATTGAGGATTGAGGATTGAAGATTGAGGATTGAGGATTCAGGATTTAGGATTGAATATTGAGTATTGACGATTGAAGATTGAGGATTGAGGATTGAGGATTGAGGATTGAAGATTGAGGATTGGGTATTGAGGATTGAAGAATGAGGATTGAGGATTGAGGATTGAGGATTGAGGATTGAAGGCTGAGTATTGAGGATTGAAGAATGGGTATTGAGGATTGAGGATTGAGGATTGAGGATTGAAGATTGAGGTTTGAGGATTCAGGTTTGAGGATTGAATATTGAGTATTGAGGATTGAGGATTGAGGTTTGAGAATTGAGGATTGAGGATTGAGGATTGAAGATTGAGGATTGGGTATCTAGGATTGAAGAATGAGGATTGAGGAATGAGGATTGAGGATTGAGGATTGAGGATTCAGGATTGAAGATTGAGTATTGAGGATTGAAGCCCGACGATTGATGAATGAGGATTGAGGATTGAGGATTGATGCTGGAGGATTGAAGATCGAGTATTGAGGATTGAAGATTGAGGATTGAGGATTGAGGAATGAGGATTGAGGGTTGAAGATTGAGGATTGGGGACTGAGTGTTGAGGGATGAATGATGAGAATTGATATTTGTGGATAGAGATTTGAAGATTGCAGATTGATTATTGGGTATTGAAAACTGAGAATTGATGATATTCTATTGAGGATTGAGAATTGACAACTGATTGTTGAGGACTGAGGTGTTAAGGTTGAGGATTCAGGATTGAGGATTCAGGTTTGAGGTTTGAGGACTGAGGATTGAGGATTGAGGATTGAGGATTGAGGATTGAGGATTGAGGATTGAGGATTGAGGATTGAGGGTTGATGATTGAGGATTGAAGATTGAAGATTGAGGATTGGGGATTGAGGACTGACGATTGAGGATTGAGTATTGAGGATTGAGAATTGAGGATTGAGGATTGAAGATTGAGTATTGAGGATTGAAGATTGAGGACTGAGGATTGAGGATTGAAGATTGAGGACTTAGTGCTGAGGGTTGAGTGATGAGAATTGAAGTTTGTGGATTGAGATTTGAAGATTGAAGAATGGGGATTGAGTATTGAAAACTGTGAATTGAGGATATTCTATTGAGGACTGAGGATTGACCATTGATTGTTGAGGACAGATGGCTGAAGATTGAGGATTCAGGATTGAGGATTCGGGATTGAGGTTTGAGAAATGAGGATTGAGGGTTGATGATTGAGGATTGAGGATTCAGGATTGAGGATTGAAGAATGAGGATTGAGGAATAAGGGTTGATGATTGAGGATTGAAGATTGAGTCTTGCGGATTGAAGCCTGTCTATTGAGGATTGAGGATTGAGGACTGAGGATTGAGGATTGAAGATTGAGGATTGAGGATTGAGGATTGAGGATTGAATATTGAGTATTGAGGATTGAAGATTGAGGATTGAGGATTGAGGGTTGATGATTGAGGACGAGGACTGACGGTTGAGGATTGATGTTTGAGGTCTGAGGATTGAGGACTGAGGATTGAGGATTGAAGATAGAGTATTGAGGATTGAAGATTGAGGAATGAAGATTGAGTATTGAAAATGAGGTCTGAGGGTTTTGGATTGAGGTTTCAGGACTGAGGACTGAGGATTGAGGATTGAGGATAAGGGCTGTGGTTTGAGGATTGCGGTTTGAGGAGTGAGGACTGAGGGTTGAGGGTTGAGAATTGAGGATTGAGGATTCAGGATTGAAGATTGAGGTTTGGGTATTGAGGATTGAAGAATGAGGATTGAGGATTGAGGATTGAGGGTTGAGGATTGAGGATTGAAGATTGAGTATTCACGATTGGAGGTTGACGATTGCGGATTGAGGACCGAGGATTGAGGATTGAGGAATGAAGATTGAGTATTGAGGATTGAAGTCTGAGTATTGAGGACTGAATATTGAGGATTGATGATTGAGGGTTCAGGATTGAGGATTGAGGATTGAGGATTGAGGATTGAGTATTGAGGATTGAAGGCTGAGGATTGAGGATTGAGGATTGAAGATTGAGGATTGGGGATTGAGGATAGAGGATTGAGGATTGAAGACTGAGTATTGAGGTTTGAAACCTGTCGATTGAGGATTGAGGATTGAGTATTGAGGGTTGAAGGCTAGGATTGAGGATTGAGGATTGAAGATTGAGGATTGGGGACTGAGGATTGAAGATTGAGGATTGAGGATTGAGGATTGAGGATTGAGTATTTAGGATTGAGGATTGAAGATTCAGTATTGAGGATTGAAGATTGAGAATTGAGGATTGAGTATTGAACATTGAGGACTGAGCGTTCAGGGTTGAGTAATGAGAATTTATATTTGTGGATAGAGATTTGAAGATTGCAGATTGTGTATTGAGTATTGAAAACTGTGAATTGAGGATATTCTATTAAGGATTGAGGACTGACAACTGATTGTTGAGGACTGAGGGCTCAAGATTGAGGATTCAGGATTGAGGATTCAGAATTGAGGTTTGAGGACTGATGATTGAGGATTGAAGATTGAGGTTGAGGATTGTCGATTGAGGAATGAGGATGAGGTCTGAGGGTTTTGCATTGAGGATTCAGGACAGAGGACTGAAGATTGAGGATTGAGGCTTGAGGATTGAGGATTGAGGGTTGAAGATTGAGGATTGAGGATTGAGGATTGAGGATTGAGGATTGAAGACTGAGGATTGAGGATTCAGGATTGAGGATTGAATATTGAGTATTGACGATTGAAGATTGAGGATTGAGGATTGAGGATTGAGGATTGAAGATTGAGGATTGGGTATTGAGGATTGAAGAATGAGGATTGAGGATTGAGGATTGAGGATTGAGGATTGAAGGCTGAGTATTGAGGATTGAAGAATGGGTATTGAGGATTGAGGATTGAGGATTGAGGATTGAAGATTGAGGATTGAGGATTCAGGATTGAGGATTGAATATTGAGTATTGAGGATTGAGGATTGAGGTTTGAGAATTGAGGATTGAGGATTGAGGATTGAAGATTGAGGATTGGGTATCTAGGATTGAAGAATGAGGATTGAGGAATGAGGATTGAGGATTGAGGATTGAGGATTCAGGATTGAAGATTGAGTATTGAGGATTGAAGCCCGACGATTGATGAATGAGGATTGAGGATTGAGGATTGATGCTGGAGGATTGAAGATCGAGTATTGAGGATTGAAGATTGAGGATTGAGGATTGAGGAATGAGGATTGAGGGTTGAAGATTGAGGATTGGGGACTGAGTGTTGAGGGATGAATGATGAGAATTGATATTTGTGGATAGAGATTTGAAGATTGCAGATTGATTATTGGGTATTGAAAACTGAGAATTGATGATATTCTATTGAGGATTGAGAATTGACAACTGATTGTTGAGGACTGAGGTGTTAAGGTTGAGGATTCAGGATTGAGGATTCAGGTTTGAGGTTTGAGGACTGAGGATTGAGGATTGAGGATTGAGGATTGAGGATTGAGGATTGAGGATTGAGGATTGAGGATTGAGGGTTGATGATTGAGGATTGAAGATTGAAGATTGAGGATTGGGGATTGAGGACTGACGATTGAGGATTGAGTATTGAGGATTGAGAATTGAGGATTGAGGATTGAAGATTGAGTATTGAGGATTGAAGATTGAGGACTGAGGATTGAGGATTGAAGATTGAGGACTTAGTGCTGAGGGTTGAGTGATGAGAATTGAAGTTTGTGGATTGAGATTTGAAGATTGAAGAATGGGGATTGAGTATTGAAAACTGTGAGTTGAGGATATTCTATTGAGGACTGAGGATTGACCATTGATTGTTGAGGACAGATGGCTGAAGATTGAGGATTCAGGATTGAGGATTCGGGATTGAGGTTTGAGAAATGAGGATTGAGGGTTGATGATTGAGGATTGAGGATTCAGGATTGAGGATTGAAGAATGAGGATTGAGGAATAAGGGTTGATGATTGAGGATTGAAGATTGAGTCTTGCGGATTGAAGCCTGTCTATTGAGGATTGAGGATTGAGGACTGAGGATTGAGGATTGAAGATTGAGGATTGAGGATTGAGGATTGAGGATTGAATATTGAGTATTGAGGATTGAAGATTGAGGATTGAGGATTGAGGGTTGATGATTGAGGACGAGGACTGACGGTTGAGGATTGATGTTTGAGGTCTGAGGATTGAGGACTGAGGATTGAGGAATGAAGATTGAGTATTGAGGATTGAAGTCTGAGTATTGAGGACTGAATATTGAGGATTGATGATTGAGGGTTCAGGATTGAGGATTGAGGATTGAGGATTGAGGATTGAGTATTGAGGATTGAAGGCTGAGGATTGAGGATTGAGGATTGAAGATTGAGGATTGGGGATTGAGGATAGAGGATTGAGGATTGAAGACTGAGTATTGAGGTTTGAAACCTGTCGATTGAGGATTGAGGATTGAGTATTGAGGGTTGAAGGCTAGGATTGAGGATTGAGGATTGAAGATTGAGGATTGGGGACTGAGGATTGAAGATTGAGGATTGAGGATTGAGGATTGAGGATTGAGTATTTAGGATTGAGGATTGAAGATTCAGTATTGAGGATTGAAGATTGAGAATTGAGGATTGAGTATTGAACATTGAGGACTGAGCGTTCAGGGTTGAGTAATGAGAATTTATATTTGTGGATAGAGATTTGAAGATTGCAGATTGTGTATTGAGTATTGAAAACTGTGAATTGAGGATATTCTATTAAGGATTGAGGACTGACAACTGATTGTTGAGGACTGAGGGCTCAAGATTGAGGATTCAGGATTGAGGATTCAGAATTGAGGTTTGAGGACTGATGATTGAGGATTGAAGATTGAGGTTGAGGATTGTCGATTGAGGAATGAGGATGAGGTCTGAGGGTTTTGCATTGAGGATTCAGGACAGAGGACTGAAGATTGAGGATTGAGGCTTGAGGATTGAGGATTGAGGGTTGAAGATTGAGGATTGAGGATTGAGGATTGAGGATCGAGGATTGAAGACTGAGTATTGAGGATTGAAGATTGAGGATTCAGGATTGAGGATTCTGGATTGAGGATTGAGGATTGAGGATTGAGGATTGAGTATTGAGTATTGAAGATTGAGGATTGAGGATTGAGGATTGAGGATTGAGGAATGAAGATTGAGGATTTGGGACTGAGGATTGACGATTGAGGATTGAATATTGAGGATTGAGAACTGAGGATTGATTATTGATGATTAAGTATTGAGGATTGAAGATTGAGGATTGAGGATTGAGGATTGAGGACTGAGGATGAGGGCTGAGGGTTGAGGATTGAATATTGAGGATTGAGGATTGAGGATTGAGGATTGAGGATGAGGGCTGAGGGTTGAGGGTTGTGGTTTGAGTATTGAATCCTGAGAATTCAGGATATTCTATTGAGTATTGAGAATTGAGGATTGGTGGTTGAGTATTGAGGATTGAGGATTGAGGATTGAAGATTGAGTATTGAGGATGAGGGCTGAGGGTTGAGGTTTGTTGTTTGAGTATTGAATCCTGAGAATTCAGGATATTCTATTGAATATTGAGAATTGAGGATTGGTGGTTGAGTATTGAGGATTGAGGATTGAGGATTGAAGATTGAGTATTGAGGATTGAAGATTGAGGACTGAGGATTGAGGGTTGAGTGATGAGAATTGATATTTGTGGATAGAGATTTGAAGATTGCAGATTGTGTGTTGAGTATTGAAAACTGTGAATTGAGGATATTCTATTAAGGATTGAGGATTGACAACTGATTGTTGTGGACTGAGGGCTGAAGATTGAGGATTCAGGATTGAGGATTCAGAATTGAGGTTTGAGGACTGATGATTGAGTATTGAGGATTGAGGATTGAGGATGAGGGCTGAGGGTTGAGGATTGAAGGTTGAGGAATGAGGATTGAGGATTGGGGATTGAGGATTGAAGATTGAGGATTGGGGATTGAGCGTTGAGGGTTGATTGATGAGTATTGATGTTTGTGGATAGAGATTTGAAGATTGCCGGTTGAGTATTGAGTATTGAAACCTGTGAATTGAGGATATTCTATTGAAGATTGAGGATTCACAACTGAATGTTGTGGACTGAGGGCTGAGGTTTGAGGACTGATTATTGAGGATTCAGGATTGAGGATTGAGGATTGAGGATTGAGGATTGAGGATCGAGGATTGAAAGTTGAGGATTGGGTATTGAGGATTGAAGAATGAGGATTGAGTATTGAGTATTGAGGATTGAGGATTGAAGGCTGAGTATTGAGGATTCAAGAATGGGTATTGATGATTGAGGATTGAGGATTGAGGATTGAAGATTGAGGATTGAGGATTCAGGATTGAGGATTGAATATTGAGTATTGACGATTGAAGATTGAGGATTGAGGATTGAGGATTGAGGATTGAAGATTGAGGATTGGGTATTGAGGATTGAAGAATGAGGATTGAGGATTGAGGATTGAGGATTGAGGATTGAGGATTGAGGATTGAAGGCTGAGTATTGAGGATTGAAGAATGGGTATTGAGGATTGAGGATTGAGGATTGAGGATTGAAGATTGAGGATTGAGGATTCAGGATTGAGGATTGAATATTGAGTATTGAGGATTGAGGATTGAGGATGAGGGCTGAGGGTTGAGGATTGAGGATCGAGGAATGACGCTTGAGGATTGAGGATTGAGGATGGAGGATTGAAGAGAGAGGACTGAGTGTCGAGGATTGAGTGTTCAGAATTGACGTTTGAGGATTGTGATTTGATTATTGAATATTGTGGATTGAGTATTGAACCATGAGAATTCAGGATATCCTATTGAGTATTGAGAATTGAGGATTGATGGTTGATTATTGAGGATTGATGGTTGTGGGTTGTGTGTTGAATATTGAGTATTGAGAATTGAGGATTGAGGATTGAGGATTGAGGATTGAAGATTGAGTATTGATGAATGAATATTGAGGATTGAGGATTGAGGGTTGTGGATTGTGGACAATGACTGACGGCTGAGGATTGAGGTTTGAGGATTGAGGATTGAGGATTGTGGACTGAGGATTGAGGATTGAGGATTGAGCAATGGGGATTGAAGATAGAGGACTGGGGATTGTGGATTGCAGATTGAGTGTTAAGGATTGAGGATTGGGGATTGAGGATCTAGGATTGGAGATTGGTTATTGAGGATTGAAGATTGAGTGTTGAGGATTGAGGATTGAGGGTTGAGGATTGAGGACGCAGACTGACGGTTGAGGATTGAGGTTTGAGGGTTGAGGATTGAGGATTGAGGACCGAGAATTTATGTTTGAGGATTGAGCATTGAGGATTGAAGATTGAGGACTGGTGATTGAGGATTGAAGATTGAGGATTAAGGATTGAGGATTGGGGATTGAGGATCTAGGATTGGAGATTGATTATTGAGGATTGAAGATCGAGGATTGAGAATTGAGGATTGAGAATTGAGAATTGAGGATGAGGACTGAGGGTTGAGGATCGAGGTTTGAGGAACGAGGATTGAGGATTGAGGATTGAGGACTGAGGATTGTCGATTGAGTATTGAAGATTGAGGATTGATGACTGAGGATTGAGGATTGAGGATTGTGGATTGAAGATTGAGTATTGAGGATTGAGAATTGAGGATTGAGGGTGGAGGATTGAAGATTGAGGATTGGGTATTGAGGATTGAAAAATGAGGATTGAGGATTGCGGATTGATGATTCGGGATTGAAGATTGAGTCTTGAGGATTGAAGACTGACGGTTGAGTATTCAGGATTGAGGATTCAGGATTGAGGTTTGAGGAATGAGGATTGATAATTGAGGATTAAGGATTGAGGATTGAGGAATGAGGATTGATGATTGCAGATTGAGTACTGAGTATTGAAAACAGTGAATTGAGGATATTCTATTGAGGATTGACGATTGACAACAGATTGTTGAGGACTGAGGGCTGGAGTTTGAGGGTTCAGAATTGAGGTTTGAGGACTGAGGATTGAGAATTGAAGATTGAGTATTGAGGATTGAAGAATGAGGATTGATGATTCGGGATTGAGGTTTGAGGACTGAGGATTCAGGATTGAGGATTGAGGATCGAGGATTGACGCTTGAAGATTGAGGATTGAGGATTGGGGATTGAGGATTGAGGATTGAGGATTGAAGATTGAATATTGATGATTGAAGATTGAGGATTGAGGAGTGAGGGGTGTTGACTGAGGACGAGGACTGAGGGTTGAGTATTGATGTTTGAGGTCTGAGGATTGAGGACTGAGGATTGAGGATTGAAGATAGAGTATTGAGGATTGAAGATTAAGGAATGAAGATTGAGTATTGAAAATGAGGTCTGAGGGTTTTGGATTGAGGATTCAGGACTGAGGACTGAGGATTGAGGATTGAGGATAAGGGCTGTGGTTTGAGGATTGCGGTTTGAGGAGTGAGGACTGAGGGTTGAGGGTTGAGAATTGAGGATTGAGGATTCAGGATTGAAGATTGAGGTTTGGGTATTGAGGATTGAAGAATGAGGATTGAGGATTGAGGATTGAGGGTTGAGGATTGAGGATTGAAGATTGAGTATTCACGATTGGAGGTTGACGATTGCGGATTGAGGACCGAGGATTGAGGATTGAGGAATGAAGATTGAGTATTGAGGATTGAAGATTGAGGATTGAGGATTGAGGATTGAGGATTGAAGATTGAGGATTGGGGACTGAGCGTTGAGGGTTGATTGATGAGTATTGATGTTTGTGGATAGAGATTTGAAGATTGCCGGTTGAGTATTGAGTATTGAAACCTGTGAATTGAGGATATTCTATTGAGGATTGAGGATTCACAACTGAATGTTGTGGACTGAGGGCTGAGGATTGAGGATTCTGGATTGAGGATTCAGGACTGAGGTTTGAGGACTGATGATTGAGGATTCAGGATTGAGGATTGAGGATTCAGGATTGAGGATTGAGGATTGAGGATTGAAGGCTGAGTATTGAGGATTCAAGAATGGGTATTGAGGATTGAGGATTGAGGATTGAGGATTGAGGATTGAAGGCTGAGTATTGAGGATTCAAGAATGGGTATTGAGGATTGAGGATTGAGGATTGAGGATTGAAGATTGAGGATTGAGGATTCAGGATTGAGGATTGAATATTGAGTATTGACGATTGAAGATTGAGGATTGAGGATTGAGGATTGAGGATTGAAGATTGAGGATTGAAGGCTGAGTATTGAGGATTGAAGAATGGGTATTGAGGATTGAGGATTGAGGACTGAGGATTGAAGATTGAGGATTGAGGATTCAGGATTGAGGATTGAATATTGAGTATTGAGGATTGAGGATTGAGGTTTGAGAATTGAGGATTGAGGATTGAGGATTGAAGATTGAGGATTGGGTATCGAGGATTGAAGAATGAGGATTGAGGAATGAGGATTGAGGATTGAGGATTGAGGATTCAGGATTGAAGATTGAGTATTGAGGATTGAAGCCCGACGATTGATGAATGAGGATTGAGGATTGAGGATTGATGCTGGAGGATTGAAGATCGAGTATTGAGGATTGAAGATTGAGGATTGAGGATTGAGGAATGAGGATTGAGGGTTGAAGATTGAGGATTGGGGACTGAGTGTTGAGGGATGAATGATGAGAATTGATATTTGTGGATAGAGATTTGAAGATTGCAGATTGATTATTGGGTATTGAAAACTGAGAATTGATGATATTCTATTGAGGATTGAGAATTGACAACTGATTGTTGAGGACTGAGGTGTTAAGGTTGAGGATTCAGGATTGAGGATTCAGGTTTGAGGTTTGAGGACTGAGGATTGAGGATTGAGGATTGAGGATTGAGGATTGAGGATTGAGGATTGAGGATTGAGGATTGAGGTTTGAGGACTGAGGACTGAGGATTGAAGGCTGAGTGTTGAGGATTGAAGGTTGAGGATTGAGGATTGAGGATTGAGGATTGAGGATTGAGGATTGAAGATTGATTATTGAGGATTGAAGATTGAGGATTGAGGATTGAGGATTGAGGATTGAGGATTGAGGATTGAGGATTGCAAATTGAGGATTGGGGATTGAGGATTGAGTATTCAGGATTGAGGATTGAGTATTGAATATTGAGTATTGAGGACTGAAGTGTGGGTATTGAGGACTGAGTGTTGAGGGTAGAGGATTGAGGATTGAGGATTGTAGATTGAGTATTGAGGATTGAAGATTGATGATTGAGGATTGAGGATTGAGGATTGAGGATTGAGGATTGAGGATGAGGGCTGAGGGTTGAGGATTGAGGTTTGAGGACTGAGGACTGAGGATAGAGGTCTGAGGATTGAGGATTGCGGATTGAGAATTGAGGATTGAGGATTGAGGACTGAAGATTGAGGATTGGGTATTGAGGATTGAAGAATGAGGATTGAGGATTGAGGTTTGAGGATTGAGGATTGAGGATTGAGGATTGAAGATTGAGTATTCAGGATTGAAGATTGAGGATTGGTTATTGAGGACTGAAGAATGAGGATTGAGGATTGAGCATTGAGGACTGAAGATTGAGAATTGAGGATTGAGGATTGAGGGTTGAAGATTGAGGATTGGGTATTGAGGATTGCGGATTGAGAATTGAGGATTGAGGATTGAGGACTGAAGATTGAGGATTGGGTGTTGAGGATTGAAGAATGAGGATTGAGGATTGAGGATTGAGGATTGAGGACTGAGGATTGAAGATTGAGCATTGAGGATTGAATATTGAGGATTGAGGATTGAGGATTGAGGGTATTGAGGATGAGGGCTGAGGGTTGAGGGTTGTGGTTTGAGTATTGAATCCTGAGAATTCAGGATATTCTATTGAGTATTGAGAATTGAGGATTGGTGGTTGAGTATTGAGGATTGAGGACTGAGGATTGAAGATTGAGTATTGAGGATTGAAGATTGAGGGTTGAGGTATGAGGACTGAGGACTGAGGATTGAGGATTGAGGATTGAGGACTGAGGATTGAGGATTGGGGATTGAAGACTGAGGATTGGGGACTGAGGATTGAAGATTGAGTATTGAGGATTGAGGATTGAGGGTTGAGGATTGAGGATTGAAGATTCAGTATTGAGGATAGAAGATTGAGAATTGAGGATTGAGGATTGAACATTGAGGACTGAGCGTTCAGGGTTGAGTAATGAGTATTGATGTTTGAGGAAAGAGATCTGAAGATTGCAGATTGAGTATTGAGTATTGAAAACTGTGAATTGAGGTTATTCTATTGGGGATTGAGGATTGACAACTGATTGTTGAGGACTGAGTGCTGAAGATTGAGGATGCAGGATTGAGGATTCAGAATTGAGGTTTGAGGACTGAGGACTGAGGATTGAAGATTCAGTATTGAGGATTGAAGATTGAGGATTGAGGGTTAGGATGAGGGCTGAGGTTTGAGGATTGAGGTTTGAGGACGGAGGACTGAGGATTGAGGGTTGAGAATTGAGGATTGAGGATTGAGGATTGAAGATTGAGGGTTGGATAATGGCGATTGAAGACTGACGATTGAGGATTGGGGATTGAGGTATGAGGATTGAAGATTGAGGTTTGGGTATTGAGGATTGAAGAATGAGGATTGAGGATTGAGGATTGAGGATTGAAGATTGAGTATTCAGGATTGGAGATAGACGATTGAGGATTGAGGGCCGAGGATTGAGGATTGAGGAATGAAGATTGAGTATTGAGGATTGAAGATTGAGGATTGAGGATTGAGGATTGAGGATTGAGGATTGAGGATTGAAGATTGAGGATTGGGCACTGAGCGTTGAGGGTTGATTGATGAGATTTGATGTATGTGGATAGAGATTTGAAGATTGCAGATTGAGTATTGAGAATTGAAACCGGTGAATTGAGGATATTCTATTGAGGATTGAGGATTGACAACTGAATGTTGTGGACTGAGGGCTGAAGGTTGAGGATTCAGGATTGAGAATTCAGGACTGAGGTTTGAGGACTGAGGATTGAGGATTCAGGATTGAGGATTGAGGATTGAGGGTTGAGGATTGAAGATTGAGGATTGGGTATTGAGGATTGAACATTGAGAATTGAGGATTGAGTATTGAGGATTGAGGATTGAGGATTGAAGATTGAATATTGATGATTGAAGATTGAGGATCGAGGATTGCGGGTTGTGGATTGAGGACGAGGACTGAGGGTTGAGTATTGATGTTTGAGGTCCGAGGATTGACAATTGAGGATTGAGAATTGAGGATTGAGGATTGAGGATTGAAGATTGAGGATTGGGTGTTGGGGATTGAAAAATGAGGATTGAGGATTGAGGATTGAAGATTGGGTATTGAGGATTGAAGATTGAGGATTGAGGATTGAGGATTGAGGATTGAGGATTGAGGATTGAGGATTGAAGGTGGAGTATTGAGGGTTGAAGATTAAGGATTGAGGATTGAGGATTGAATATTGATGATTGAAGATTGAGGATTGATAATTGAGGGTTGTGGATTGAGGACGAGGACTGAGGGTTGAATATTGATGTTTGAGGTCTGAGGATTGAGGATCGAGGATTGAGAATTGAGGATTGAGGATTGAGGATTGAAGATTGAGGATTGGGTATTGATGATTGAAGTATGAGTATTGAGGATTGAGGGTTGAGGATTGAAGGTTGCATATTGAGTATTGAGGATTGAAGATTGAGGATTGAGGATTGAGGATTGAGGATTGAGGATTGAGTATTGAGGATTGAAGATTGAGTATTGAGGATAGAAGATTGAGGATTGTGGATTGAGAATTGAGGATTGAGGATTGAAGATTGAGGATTGGGGACAGAGTGTTGAGGGCTGAGTGATGAGAATTGATGTTTGTGGATAGAGATTTGAAGATTGCAGATTGAGTATTGGGTATTGAAAACTGTGAATTGAAGATATTCTATTGAGGATTGAGTATTGACATCTGATTGTTGAGGTCTGAGGTCTGAAGGTTGAGGATTCATGATTGAGGATTAAGGATTGGGGTTTGAGGACTGAGGACTGTGGATTGAGGATTGAGGCTTGAGGATTGTGGATTGAGGGTTGAAGATTCAGGATTGAGGACTGAGGATGAGGACTGAGGACTGAGGGTTGAGGATTGGGGTTTGAGGACTGAGGACTGAGGATTGAGGATTGAGGTTTGAGAATTGAGGATTGAGGATTGAGGATTGAAGATTGAGGATTGGGTTTCGGGGATTGAAGAATGAGGATTGAGGAATGAGGATTGAGGATTGAGGATTGAGGATTGAGGATTGAAGATTGAGTATTGAGGATTGAAGCCCGACGATTGAGGAATGAGGATTGAGGATTGAGGATTGATGCTGGAGGATTGAAGATTGAGTATTGAGGATTGAAGATTGAGGATTGAGGATTGAGGAATGAGGATTGAGGATTGAAGATTGAGGATTGGGGACTGAGTGTTGAGGGATGAATGAGGAGAATTGATATTTGTGGATAGAGATTTGAAGATTGCAGATTGATTATTGGGTATTGAAAACTGAGAATTGATGAGAATTGACAACTGATTGTTGAGGACTGAGGTGTTAAGGTTGAGGATTCAGGATTGAGGATTGAGGATTGAGGATTGAGGAATGAAGATTGAGGATTGGGGATTGAGGATTGACGATTGAGGATTGAATATTGAGGATTGAGAACTGAGGATTGATTATTGAAGATTAAGTATTGAGGATTGAAGATTGAGGATTGAGGATTGAGGATTGAGGATTGAGGATGAGGGCTGAGGGTTGAGGATTGAATATTGAGGATTGAGGATTGAGGATTGAGGATTGAGGATGAGGGCTGAGGGTTGAGGGTTGTGGTTTGAGTATTGAATCCTGAGAATTCAGGATATTCTATTGAGTATTGAGAATTGAGGATTGGTGGTTGAGTATTGAGGATTGAGGATTGAGGATAGAAGATTGAGTATTGAGGATGAGGGCTGAGGGTTGAGGGTTGTGGTTTGAGTATTGAATCCTGAGAATTCAGGATATTCTATTGAGTATTGAGAATTGAGGGTTGGTGGTTGAGTATTGAGGATTGAGGATCGACGATTGTAGATTGAGTATTGAGGATTGAAGATTGTGGACTGAGGATTGAGGATTGAGGATTGAAAATGAGGTCTGAGGGTTGAGGGTTGAGGTATGAGGACTGAGGACTGAGGATTGAGGATTGAGGGTTGAGGACTGAGGATTGAGGTTTGAGGATTGAAGATTGAGGATTGGGGACTGAGGATTGAAGATTGAGGATTGAGGATTGAGGATTGAGGATTGAGTATATAGGATTGAGGATTGAAGATTCAGTATTGAGGATTGAAGATTGAGAATTGAGGATTGAGTATTGAACATTGAGGACTGAGCGTTCACGGTTGAGTAATGAGTATTGATGTTTGTGGATAGAGATTTGAAGATTGCAGATTGAGTATTGAGCATTGAAAACTGTGAATTGAGGATATTCTATTGGGGATAGAGGATTGACAACTGATTGTTGAGGACTGAGAGCTGAAGATTGAGGATTCAGGATTGAGGATTCAGAATTGAGGTTTGAGGACTGTGGACTGAGGATTGAAGATTCAGTATTGAGGATTGAAGATTGAGGATTGAGGATTGAGGATTGGGGGTTAGGATGAGGGCTGAGGCTTGAGGATTGAGGTTTGAGGACTGAGGACTGAGGACTGAGGGTTGAGAATTGAGGATTGATGATTGAGGGTTGAAGATTGAGGGTTGGATAATGACGATTAAAGACTGACGATTGAGGATTGAGGATTGAGGTTTGAGGATTGAGGATTGAAGATTGAGTATTGAGGATTGAAGATTGAGGATTTAGGATTGAGGATTGAGGATTGAGGATTGAAGATTGAGCATTGAGGATTGAATATTGAGGATTGAGGATTGAGGATTGAGGGTATTGAGGATGAGGGCTGAGGGTTGAGGGTTGTGGTTTGAGTATTGAATCCTGAGAATTAAGGATATTCTATTGAATATTGAGAATTGAGGATTGGTGGTTGATTATTGAGGATTGAGGATTGAGGATTGAAGATTGAGTATTGAGGATTGAAGATTGAGGACTGAGGATTGAGGGTTGAGTGATGAGAATTGATATTTGTGGATAGAGATTTGAAGATTGCAGATTGTCTATTGAGTATTGAAAACTGTGAATTGAGGATATTCTATTAAGGATTGAGGATTGACAACTGATTGTTGAGGACTGAGGGCTGAAGATTTAGGATTCAGGATTGAGGATTCAGAATTGAGGTTTGAGGACTGATGATTGAGGATTGAGGATTGAGGATTGAGGATGAGGGCTGAGGGTTGAGGATTGAAGGTTGAGGAATGAGGATTGAGGATTGGGGATTGAGGATTGAAGATTGAGGATTGGGGATTGAGGATTGACGATTGAGGATTGAGTATTGAGGATTGAGTATTCATGATTGAATATTGAGGATTGAGGACTGAAGATTGAGGATTGGGTATTGAGGATTGAAGAATGAGGATTGAGGATTGAGGACTGAGGATTGAGGATTGAAGATTGAGGATTGAGGATTGAGGATTGAGGATTGAGGATTGAATATTGAGTATTGAGTATTGAGGAGTGAGGATTGAGGATTGAGTGTTGAGCGTTGAGGATTGAGGGTTGAGGATTGTAGATTGAGTATTGAGGATTGAATATTGAGGATTGAGGATTGAGGATTGAGGATTGAGGATGAGGGCTGAGGGTTGAGGGTTGTGGTTTGAGTATTGAATCCTGAGAATTCAGGATATTCAGTTGAGTAATGAGAATTGAGGATTGGTGGTTGAGTATTGAGGATTGAGGATTGAGGATTGAAGATTGAATATTGAGGATGAGGGTTGAGGGTTGAGGGTTGTGGTTTGAGTATTGAATCCTGAGAATTCAGGATATTATCTTGAGTATTGAGAATTGAGGATTGGTGATTGAGTATTGAAGATTGAGGATTGAGGATAGAAGATTGAGTATTGAGGATGAGGGCTGAGGGTTGAGGGTTGTGGTTTGAGTATTGAATCCTGAGAATTCAGGATATTCTATTGAGTATTGAGAATTGAGGGTTGGTGGTTGAGTATTGAGGATTGAGGATCCACGATTGTAGATTGAGTATTGAGGATTGAAGATTGTGGACTGAGGATTGAGGATTGAGGATTGAAAATGAGGTCTGAGGGTTGAGGGTTGAGGTATGAGGACTGAGGACTGAGGATTGAGGATTGAGGGTTGAGGACTGAGGATTGAGGTTTGAGGATTGAAGATTGAGGATTGGGGACTGAGGATTGAAGATTGAGGATTGAGGATTGAGGATTGAGGATTGAGTATATAGGATTGAGGATTGAAGATTCAGTATTGAGGATTGAAGATTGAGAATTGAGGATTGAGTATTGAACATTGAGGACTGAGCGTTCACGGTTGAGTAATGAGTATTGATGTTTGTGGATAGAGATTTGAAGATTGCAGATTGAGTATTGAGCATTGAAAACTGTGAATTGAGGATATTCTATTGGGGATAGAGGATTGACAACTGATTGTTGAGGACTGAGAGCTGAAGATTGAGGATTCAGGATTGAGGATTCAGAATTGAGGTTTGAGGACTGTGGACTGAGGATTGAAGATTCAGTATTGAGGATTGAAGATTGAGGATTGAGGATTGAGGATTGGGGGTTAGGATGAGGGCTGAGGCTTGAGGATTGAGGTTTGAGGACTGAGGACTGAGGACTGAGGGTTGAGAATTGAGGATTGATGATTGAGGGTTGAAGATTGAGGGTTGGATAATGACGATTAAAGACTGACGATTGAGGATTGAGGATTGAGGTTTGAGGATTGAGGATTGAAGATTGAGTATTGAGGATTGAAGATTGAGGATTTAGGATTGAGGATTGAGGATTGAGGATTGAGGATTGAGGATTGAGAATTGAAGATTCAGTATTGAGGGTTGAAGATTGAGAATTGAGGATTGAGGATTGAACATTGAGGACTGAGTGTTGAGGGTTGAGTGATGAGAATTTATATTTGAGGATGGAGATTTGAAGATTGCAGATTGTGTATTGAGTATTGAAAACTGTGAATTGAGGATATTCTATTAAGGATTGAGGATTGACAACTGATTGTTGAGGACTGAGGGCTGAAGATTGAGGATTCAGGATTGAGGATTCAGAATTGAGGTTTGAGGACTGATGATTGAGGATTGAAGATTGAGGATTGAGGATTGTCGATTGAGGAATGAGGATGAGGTCTGAGGGTTTTGCATTGAGGATTCAGGACAGAGGACTGAAGATTGAGGATTGAGGCTTGAGGATAGAGGATTGAGGGTTGAAGATTGAGGATTGAGGATTGAGGATTGAGGATTGAGGATTGAAGAGTGAGTATTGAGGATTGAAGACTGATGATTCAGGATTGAGGATTCAGGATTGAGGATTGAGGGTTGAAGATTGAGGATTGAGGATTGAGGATGAGGGCTGAGGATAGGATTGAGGTTTGAGGACTGAGGTCTGAGGATTGAAGGCTGAGCGTTGAGGATTGAAGGTTGAGGATTGAGGATTGAGGATTGAGGATTGAGGATTGAGGATTGAGGATTGAAGTTTGATTATTGAGGATTGAAGGTTGAGGATTAGGGATTGAGTATTGAGTATTGAGGATTGAGGATTGAGTATTGAATATTGAGTATTGAGGACTGAAGTGTGAGTATTGAGGACTGAGTGTTGAGGGTTGAGGACTGAGGATTGAGAACTGTAGATTGAGTATTGAGGATTGAAGATTGAGGATTGAGGATTGAGGATTGAGGATTGAGGATTGAGGATTGAGGATTGAGTGTTGAAGATTGAGGATTGGGTATTGAGCATTATGGATTGAGAATTGAGGACTGAGGATTGAGGACTGAAGATTGAGGATTGGGTATTGAGGATTGAAGAATGAGGATTGAGGTTTGAGGATTGAGGATTGAGGATTGAAGATTGAGGATTGAGGATTGAGGATTGAGGATTGAGGATTGAGGATTGAGGATTGAGGATGATGGCTGAGGGTTGAGGATTGAGGTTTGAGGACTGAGGACTGAGGATAGAGGTCTGAGGATTGACGATTGCGGATTGAGAATTGAGGACTGAGGATTGAGGACTGAAGATTGAGGATTGGGTATTGAGGATTGAAGAATGAGGATTGAGTATTGAGGATTGAGGATTGAGGATTAAAGACTGAGTATTGAGGATTGAAGATTGAGGATTGAGGATTGAGGATTCAGAATTGAGGATTGAGGATTGAGGATTGAAGATTGAGTATTGAGTATTGAGGATTGAGGATTGAGGATTGAGGATTGAGGATTGAGGATTGACGAACGAAGATTGAGGATTGGGGATTGAGGATTGAGGATTGAAGATTGAGGATTGAGGATTGAGGATTGAGGATTGAATATTGAGTATTGAGAGTTGAAGATTGAGGATTCAGGATTGAGGGTTGATGATTGAGGACGAGGACTGACGGTTGAGGATTGAGGATTGAGGCTTGAGGATTGAGGATTGAGGGTTGAAGATTGAGGATTGAGGATTGAGGATGAGGGCCGAGGGTTGAGGATTGAGGTTTGAGGACTGAGGACTGAGGATTGAAGGCTGAGTGTTGAGGATTGAAGGTTGAGGATTGAGGACTGAGGATTGAGGATTGAGGATTGAGGATTGAGGATTGCAAATTGAGGATTGGGGATTGAGGATTGAGTATTGAGGATTGAGGATTGAGGATTGAGTATTGAATATTGAGTATTGAGGACTGAAGTGTGGGTATTGGGGACTGAGTGTAGAGGGTAGAGGATTGAGGATTGAGGATTGTGGATTGAGTATTGAGGATTGAAGATTGAGGATTGAGGATTGAGGACTGAGGATTGAGGATTGAGGATTGAGGATGAGGGCTGAGGGTTGAGGATTGAGGTTTGAGGACTGAGGACTGAGGATAGGGGTCTGAGGATTGAGGATTGCGGATTGAGGACTGAGGATTGAGGATTGAGGACTGAAGATTGAGGATTGGGTATTGAGGATTGAAGAATGAGGATTGAGGATTGAGGTTTGAGGATTGAGGATTGAGGATTGAGGATTGAGGATTGAGGATTGAAGATTGAGGATTGGGGACTGAGCGTTGAGGGTTGATTGATGAGTATTGATGTTTGTGGATAGAGATTTGAAGATTGCCGGTTGAGTATTGAGTATTGAAACCTGTGAATTGAGGATATTCTATTGAGGATTGAGGATTCACAACTGAATGTTGTGGACTGAGGGCTGAGGATTGAGGATTCTGGATTGAGGATTCAGGACTGAGGTTTGAGGACTGATGATTGAGGATTCAGGATTGAGGATTGAGGATTCAGGATTGAGGATTGAGGATCGAGGATTGAAGATTGAGGATTGGGTATTGAGGATTGAAGAATGAGGATTGAGGATTGAGGATTGAGGATTGAGGATTGAAGGCTGAGTATTGAGGATTCAAGAATGGGTATTGAGGATTGAGGATTGAGGATTGAGGATTGAAGATTGAGGATTGAGGATTCAGGATTGAGGATTGAATATTGAGTATTGACGATTGAAGATTGAGGATCGAGGATTGAGGATTGAGGATTGAAGATTGAGGATTTGGTATTGAGGATTGAAGAATGAGGATTGAGGATTGAGGATTGAGGATTGAGGATTGAAGGCTGAGTATTGAGGATTGAAGAATGGGTATTGAGGATTGAGGATTGAGGATTGAGGATTGAGGATTGAAGATTGAGGATTGAGGATTCAGGATTGAGGATTGAAGGCTGAGTATTGAGGATTGAAGAATGGGTATTGAGGATTGAGGATTGAGGATTGAGGATTGAGGATTGAAGATTGAGGATTGAGGATTCAGGATTGAGGATTGAATATTGAGTATTGAGGATTGAGGATTGAGGTTTGAGAATTGAGGATTGAGGATTGAGGATTGAAGATTGAGGATTGGGTATCGAGGATTGAAGAATGAGGATTGAGGAATGAGGATTGAGGATTGAGGATTGAGGATTCAGGATTGAAGATTGAGTATTGAGGATTGAAGCCCGACGATTGATGAATGAGGATTGAGGATTGAGGATTGATGCTGGAGGATTGAAGATTGAGTATTGAGGATTGAAGATTGAGGATTGAGGATTGAGGAATGAGGATTGAGGGTTGAAGATTGAGGATTGGGGACTGAGTGTTGAGGGATGAATGATGAGAATTGATATTTGTGGATAGAGATTTGAAGATTGCAGATTGATTATTGGGTATTGAAAACTGAGAATTGATGATATTCTATTGAGGATTGAGAATTGACAACTGATTGTTGAGGACTGAGGTGTTAAGGTTGAGGATTCAGGATTGAGGATTCAGGTTTGAGGTTTGAGGACTGAGGATTGAGGATTGAGGATTGAGGATTGAGGATTGAGGATTGAGGATTGAGGATTGAGGATTGAGGGTTGATGATTGAGGATTGAAGATTGAAGATTGAGGATTGGGGATTGAGGACTGACGATTGAGGATTGAGTATTGAGGATTGAGAATTGAGGATTGAGGATTGACGATTGAGTATTGAGGATTGAAGATTGAGGACTGAGGATTGAGGATTGAAGATTGAGGACTTAGTGCTGAGGGTTGAGTGATGAGAATTGAAGTTTGTGGATTGAGGTTTGAAGATTGAAGAATGGGGATTGAGTATTGAAAACTGTGAATTGAGGATATTCTATTGAGGACTGAGGATTGACCATTGATTGTTGAGGACAGATGGCTGAAGATTGAGGATTCAGGATTGAGGATTCGGGATTGAGGTTTGAGAAATGAGGATTGAGGGTTGAGGATTGAGGATTGAGGATTCAGGATTGAGGATTGAGGATGAGGGCTGAGGGTTGAGGATTGAGGTTTGAGGACTGAGGACTGAGGATAGAGGTCTGAGGATTGAGGATTGCGGATTGAGAATTGAGGATTGAGGATTGAGGACTGAAGATTGAGGATTGGGTATTGAGGATTGAAGAATGAGGATTGAGGATTGAGGTTTGAGGATTGAGGATTGAGGATTGAGGATTGAAGATTGAGTATTCAGGATTGAAGATTGAGGATTGGTTATTGAGGATTGAAGAATGAGGATTGAGGATTGAGCATTGAGGACTGAAGATTGAGAATTGAGGATTGAGGATTGAGGGTTGAAGATTGAGGATTGGGTATTGAGGATTGCGGATTGAGAATTGAGGATTGAGGATTGAGGACTGAAGATTGAGGATTGGGTGTTGAGGATTGAAGAATGAGGATTGAGGATTGAGGATTGAGGATTGAGGACTGAGGATTGAAGATTGAGCATTGAGGATTGAATATTGAGGATTGAGGATTGAGGATTGAGGGTATTGAGGATGAGGGCTGAGGGTTGAGGGTTGTGGTTTGAGTATTGAATCCTGAGAATTCAGGATATTCTATTGAGTATTGAGAATTGAGGATTGGTGGTTGAGTATTGAGGATTGAGGATTGAGGATTGAAGATTGAGTATTGAGGATTGAAGATTGAGGGTTGAGGTATGAGGACTGAGGACTGAGGATTGAGGATTGAGGATTGAGGACTGAGGATTGAGGATTGAGGATTGAAGACTGAGGATTGGGGACTGAGGATTGAAGATTGAGGATTGAGGATTGAGGATTGAGGGTTGAGGATTGAGGATTGAAGATTCAGTATTGAGGATAGAAGATTGGGAATTGAGGATTGAGGATTGAACATTGAGGACTGAGCGTTCAGGATTGAGTAATGAGTATTGATGTTTGAGGAAAGAGATCTGAAGATTGCAGATTGAGTATTGAGTATTGAACACTGTGAATTGAGGTTATTCTATTGGGGATTGAGGATTGACAACTGATTGTTGAGGACTGAGTGCTGAAGATTGAGGATGCAGGATTGAGGATTCAGAATTGAGGTTTGAGGACTGAGGACTGAGGATTGAAGATTCAGTATTGAGGATTGAAGATTGAGGATTGAGGGTTAGGATGAGGGCTGAGGTTTGAGGATTGAGGTTTGAGGACGGAGGACTGAGGATTGAGGGTTGAGAATTGAGGATTGAGGATTGAGGATTGAAGATTGAGGGTTGGATAATGGCGATTGAAGACTGGCGATTGAGGATTGGGGATTGAGGTATGAGGATTGAAGATTGAGGTTTGGGTATTGAGGATTGAAGAATGAGGATTGAGGATTGAGGATTGAGGATTGAAGATTGAGTATTCAGGATTGGAGATAGACGATTGAGGATTGAGGGCCGAGGATTGAGGATTGAGGAATGAAGATTGAGTATTGAGGATTGAAGATTGAGGATTGAGGATTGAGGATTGAGGATTGAGGATTGAGGATTGAAGATTGAGGATTGGGCACTGAGCGTTGAGGGTTGATTGATGAGATTTGATGTATGTGGATAGAGATTTGAAGATTGCAGATTGAGTATTGAGTATTGAAACCGGTGAATTGAGGATATTCTATTGAGGATTGAGGATTGACAACTGAATGTTGTGGACTGAGGGCTGAAGGTTGAAGATTCAGGATTGAGAATTCAGGACTGAGGTTTGAGGACTGAGGATTGAGGATTCAGGATTGAGGATTGAGGATTGAGGGTTGAGGATTGAAGATTGAGGATTGGGTATTGAGGATTGAACATTGAGGATTGAGGATTGAGTATTGAGGATTGAGGATTGAGGATTGAAGATTGAATATTGATGATTGAAGATTGAGGATCGAGGATTGCGGGTTGTGGATTGAGGACGAGGACTGAGGGTTGAGTATTGATGTTTGAGGTCCGAGGATTGACAATTGAGGATTGAGAATTGAGGATTGAGGATTGAGGATTGAAGATTGAGGATTGGGTGTTGGGGATTGAAAAATGAGGATTGAGGATTGAGGATTGAAGATTGGGTATTGAGGATTGAAGATTGAGGATTGAGGATTGAGGATTGAGGATTGAGGATTGAGGATTGAGGATTGAAGGTTGAGTATTGAGGGTTGAAGATTAAGGATTGAGGATTGAGGATTGAGGACTGAGGATTAAAGACTGAGGGTTGAGGATTGAGGATTGAGGATTGAGGATTGAGGATTGAAGATTGAATATTGATGATTGAAGATTGAGGATTGATAATTGAGGGTTGTGGATTGAGGACGAGGACTGAGGGTTGAATATTGATGTTTGAGGTCTGAGGATTGAGGATCGAGGATTGAGAATTGAGGATTGAGGATTGAGGATTGAAGATTGAGGATTGGGTATTGATGATTGAAGTATGAGTATTGAGGATTGAGGGTTGAGGATTGAAGGTTGCATATTGAGTATTGAGGATTGAAGATTGAGGATTGTGGATTGAGGATTGATGATTGAGGATTGAGTATTGAGGATTGAAGATTGAGTATTGAGGATAGAAGATTGAGGATTGAGGATTGAGAATTGAGGATTGAGGATTGAAGATTGAGGATTGGGGACAGAGCGTTGAGGGCTGAGTGATGAGAATTGATGTTTGTGGATAGAGATTTGGAGATTGCAGATTGAGTATTGGGTATTGAAAACTGTGAATTGATGATATTCTATTGAGGATTGAGTATTGACATCTGATTGTTGAGGTCTGAGGTCTGAAGGTTGAGGATTCATGATTGAGGATTAAGGATTGGGGTTTGAGGACTGAGGACTGTGGATTGAGGATTGAGGCTTGAGGATTGTGGATTAAGGGTTGAGGATTCAGGATTGAGGACTGAGGATGAGGACTGAGGACTGAGGGTTGAGGATTGAGGTTTGAGGACTGAGGACTGAGGATTGAGGATTGAGGTTTGAGAATTGAGGATTGAGGATTGAGGATTGAAGATTGAGGATTGGGTTTCGGGGATTGAAGAATGAGGATTGAGGAATGAGGATTGAGGATTGAGGATTGAGGATTGAGGATTGAGGATTGAAGATTGAGTATTGAGGATTGAAGCCCGACGATTGAGGAATGAGGATTGAGGATTGAGGATTGATGCTGGAGGATTGAAGATTGAGTATTGAGGATTGAAGATTGAGGATTGAGGATTGAGGAATGAGGATTGAGGATTGAAGATTGAGGATTGGGGACTGAGTGTTGAGGGATGAATGAGGAGAATTGATATTTGTGGATAGAGATTTGAAGATTGCAGATTGATTATTGGGTATTGAAAACTGAGAATTGATGAGAATTGACAACTGATTGTTGAGGACTGAGGTGTTAAGGTTGAGGATTCAGGATTGAGGATTCAGGTTTGAGGTTTGAGGACTGAGGATTGATGATTGAGGATTGAGGATTGAGGATTGAGGATTGAGGATTGAGGATTGAGGCTTGAGGGTTGATGACTGAGGATTGAAGATTGAAGATTGAGGATTGGGATTGAGGACTGACGATTGAGGATTGTGTATTGAGGATTCAGGATCGAGGATTGAGGATTGAGGATTGAGGATTGAGGATTGAAGATTGAGGATTGGGGACTGAGGATTGAAGATTGAGGATTGAGGACTGAGGATTGAGGATTGAGGACTTAGGATTGAGGATTGAAGATTCAGTATTGAGGATTCAAGATTGAGAATTGAGGATTGAGGATTGAACATTGAGGACTGAACGTTCAGGGTTGTGTAATGAATATTGATGTTTGTGGATAGAGATTTGAAGATTGCAGATTGAGTATTGAGTATTGAAAACTGTGAATTGAGGATATTCTATTGGGGAAAGAGGATTGACAACTGATTGTTGAGGACTGAGAGCTGAAGATTGAGGATGCAGGATTGAGGATACAGAATTGAGGTTTGAGGACTGAGGACTGAGGATTGAAGATTAAGTATAGAGGATTGAAGATTGAGGATTGTGGATTGAGAATTGAGGGTTAGGATGATTGCTGAGGTTTGAGGATTGAGGTTTGAGGACTGAGGACAGAGGATTGAGGATTGAGAATTTGAGGATTGATGATTGAGGATTGAAGATTGAGGGTTGGATAATGACGACTAAAGACTGACGATTGAGGATTGAGGATTGAGGTTTGAGGATTGAGGATTGAAGATTGAGTATTGAGGATTGAATATTGAGGATTTAGGATTGAGGATTAAGGATTGAGTATTGAGGATTGAGGATTGAAGATTCAGTATTGAGGATTGAAGATTGAGGACTGAGGATTGAGGATTGAAGATTGAGGACTGAGTGCTGAGTGTTGAGTGATGAGAATTGAAGTTTGTGGATTGAGATTTGAAGATTGAAGAATGGGGATTGTGTATTGAAAACTGTGAATTGAGGATATTCTATTGAGGACTGAGGATTGACCATTGATTGTTGAGGACAGATGGCTGAAGATTGAGGATTCAGGATTGAGGATTCGGGATTGAGGTTTGAGGACTGAGGATTGAGGGTTGAGGATTGAGGATGGAGGATTGCCGCTTGAGGATTGAGGATTGAGAATGGAGGATTGAAGAGAGACGACTGAGTGTTGAGGATTGAGTGTTGAGAAATGATGTTTGAGGATTGAGATTTGATTATTGAATATTGTGGATTGAGTATTGAACCATGAGAATTCAGGATGTTCTATTGAGTATTGAGAATTGAGGACTGACGGATGAGGATTGATGATTGAGGGTTGAGCATTGAGGATTGAAGATTGAGGACTGGGGATTGAGGATTGAAAGTTGAGGATTAAGGATTGAAGATAGGGGATTGACGACCTAGGATTGGAGATTGGTTATTGAGGATTGAAGATTGAGGATTGAGGATTGAGGATTGAGAATTGAGAATTGAGGATGAGGACTGAGGGTTGAGGATTGAGGTTTGAGAAATGAGGATTGAGGGTTGAGGATTGAGGATTGAGGATTCAGGATTGAGGATTGAAGAATGAGGATTGAGGAATAAGGGTTGATGATTGAGGATTGAAGATTGAGTCTTGCGGATTGAAGCCTGTCGATTGAGGATTGAGGATTGAGGACTGAGGATTGAGGATTGAGGGTTGAAGATTGAGGATTGGGGACTGAGTGTTGAGGGTTGAATGATGAGAATTGATGTTTGTGGATAGAGATTTGAAGATTGCGGATTGAGTATTGAGTATTGAAGTCTGTGAATTGATTATATTCTATTGAGGATTGAGAATTGACAACTGATTGTACGAGGACTGAGATCTGAAGATAGAGGATTCAGGATTGAGGATTCAGGTTTGAGTTTTGAGGACTGAGGATTGAGGATTGAGGATCGAGGATTGAGGATTGAGGATTGAGGATTGAGGATTGAAGATTGAGGATTGGGTATTGCGGATTGAACATTGAGGATTCTGGATTGAGGATTGAGGACTGAGGATTGAGGACTCAAGATTGAATATTGATGACTGAAGATTGAGGATTGAGGATTGATGGTTGTGGATTGAGGACGAGGACTGAGGGTTGAGTATTGATGTTTGAGGTCTGAGGATTGAGGATTGAGGATTGAGAATTGAGGATTGAGGATTGAGGATTGAAGATTGGGGATTGGGTATTGAGGATTGAAGAATGAGGATTGAGGATTGAGGATTGAGGATTGAGGATTGAAGCCTGAGTATTGAGGATTGAGGATTGAAGATTGAGGATTGGGTATTGAGGATTGTACATTGAGGATTGAGGATTGAGTATTGAGGATTGAGGATTGAGCATTGTAGATTGAATATTGATGATTGAAGATTGAGGATCGAGGATTGAGTGTTGTGGATTGAGGACGAGGACTGAGGGGTGAGTATTGATGTTTGAGGTCTGAGGATTGAGGATTGAGGATTGAGAATTGAGGATTGAGGATTGAGGATTGAAGATTGAGGATTCGGTGTTGAGGATTGAAGAATGAGGATTGAGGATTGAGGATTGAAGATTGAGTATTGAGGATTGAAGATAGAGGATTGAGGATTGAGGATTGAGGATTGAGGATTGTGGATTGAGGACTGAAGATTGAGTATTGAGGGTTGAAGATTAAGGATTGAGGATTGAGGATTGATGACTGAGGATTAAAGGTTGAGGACTGAGGATTGAGGATTGAGGATTGAGGATTGAGGATTGAAGATTGAATATTGATGATTGAAGGTTGAGGATTGAGGATTGAGGGTTGTGGATTGAGGACGAGGACTGAGGGTTGAATATTGATGCTTGAGGTCTGAGGACTGAGGATCGAGGATTGAGAATTGAGGATTGAGGATCGAGGATTGAAGATTGAGGATTGGGTATTGAGGATTGAAGAATGAGGATTGAGGATTGAGGACTGAGGATTGAGGGTTGAGGATTGAAGACTGAGTATTGAGAATTGAAGAATGGGTATTGAGGATTGAGGATTGAGGATTGAGGATTGAAGATTGAGGATTGAGGATTGAGGATTGAGGATTGAATATTGAGTATTGAGGATTGAAGGTTGAAGATTGAGGATTGAGGGTTGAGGATTGAGGACGAGGACTGACGGTTGAGGATTGAGGATTGAGGAATGAGGATTGAGGATTGAGGATTGAAGATTGAGGATTGAGGATTGAGGATTAAGGATTGAATATTGAGTATTGAGGATTGAAGATTGAGGATTGAGGATTGAGGGTTGAGGATTGTGGACGAGGACTGACGGTTGGGGATTGAGGATTTAGGCTTGAGGATTGAGGATTGAGGGTTGAAGATTGATTACTGAGGATTGAGGATTGAGGATTGAGGATTGAGGATCGAGGATTGAGGGTTGAGGACTGAACATTCAGTATTGAAGATTGAAGATTGAGAATTGAGGATTGAGGATTGAACATTGACGACTGAGCGTTCAGGGTTGAGTGATGAGAATTGATGTTTGTGGAAAGAGATTTGAAGATTGCAGATAGAGTATTGAGTATTGAAAACTGTGAACTGAGGATATTCTATTGGGTATTGAGGATTGACAACTGATTGATGTGGACTGAGGGCTGAAGGTTGAGGATGCAGGATTGTGGATTCGGAATTGGGGTTTGTGGACTGAGGATTGAGGATTGAAGATTGAGTATTGAGGATTGAAGGTTGAGGATTGAGGATTGAGGATTGAGGATGAGGGCTGAGGTTTGAGGATTGAGGTTTGAGGACTGAGGACTGAGGGTTGAGGGTTGAGAATTGAGAATTTAGGATTGAGGATTGAAGATTGAGGTTTGGGTATTGATGATTGAAGAATGAGGATTGACGATTGAGGATTGAGGATTGAGGATTGAGGATTGAGGATTGAAGAATGAGGATTGAGGATTGAGGATTGAGGATTGAGCATTGAAGACTGAGTATTGAGGATTGAAGAATGGGGATTGAGGGTTGAGGATTGAGGATTGAGGATTGAAGATTGAGGATTGAGGATTGAGGATTGAGGATTGAATATTGTGTATTGAGGATTGAGGATTGAGGATTGAGGATTGAGGATTGAGGATTGAGGATTGAAGATTGAATATTGATGATTGAATATTGAGGATTGAGGATTGAGGATTGAGGATTGAATATTGAGTATTGAGCATTGAAGATTGAGGATTGAGGATTGAGGATTGAGGGTTGAGGATTGAGGACGAGGACTGACGGTTGAGGATTGAGGGTTGAGGTTTGAGGATTGAGGGTTGAGGTTTGAGGATTGAGGATTGAAGACTGATGATTGAGGATTGAGGATTGAGCATTGAGGGTTGAGGATTGAGGATTGAGGATTGAGGATTGAAGAATGAGGATTGAGGATTGAGGATTGAGGATTGAGCATTGAAGACTGAGTATTGAGGATTGAAGAATGGGGATTGAGGGTTGAGGATTGATGATTGAGTATTGAGGATTGAGGATTGAGGATTCAGGATTGAGAATTGAGAATTGAGGATGAGGACCGAGGGTTGAGGATTGAGGTTTGAGGATTGAGGATTGAGGATTGAGGAAAGAGGATTGAGGACTGAGGATTGACGATTGAGTATTGAGGATTGAGGATTGAGAATTGAGGATTGAGGATTGAGGATTGAAGATTCAGTATTGAGGAATGAAGATTGAGGACTGAGGATTGAGGATTGAGGATTGAGGACTGAGGACTGAGGATTGAAGATTCAGTGTTGAGGATTGAAGATTGAGTATTGAGGATTGAAGATTGATGTTTGAGGATTGAGGATTGAGGATTGAGGATGAGGGCTGAGGTTTGAGGATTGAGGTTTGAGGATTGAAGATTAAATACTGATGATTGAAGATTGAGGATCGAGGATTGAGGGTTGTGGATTGAGGACGACGACTGAGGGTTAAGTATAGATGTTTGAGGTCTGAGGATTGAGGATTGAGGATTGAGAATTGAGGATTGAGAATTGAGGGTTGAAGATTGAGGATTGGGTGTTGAGGATTGAAAAATGAGGACTGAGGAATGAGGATTGAAGATTGAGAATTGAGGATTGAGAATTGAGGATTGAGGATTGAGGATTGAGGATACAAGACTGAGTATTGAGGGTTGAATGTTAAGGATTGAGGATTGAGGATTGAGGACTGAGGATTAAAGATGGAGGATTGAGGATTGAGGATTGAGTATTGAGGATTGAGGATTGAAGATTGAGGGTTGAAGATTAAGGATTGAGGATTGAGGATTGAGGACTGAGGATTAAAGATTGAGGATTGAGGATTGAGGATTGAGGATTGAATATTTAGGATTGAGGATTGAGGATTGAGGATTGAGGATGAGGGCTGAGGGTTGAGGGTTGTGGTTTGAGTATTGAATCCTGAGAATTCAGGATATTCTATTGAGTATTGAGAATTGAGGATTGGTGGTTGAGTATTGAGGATTGAGGATTGAGGGTTGAGGATTGAGGATTGATGATTGTAGATTGAGTATTGAGGATTGAATATTGAGGATTGAGGATTGAGGATTGAGGATTGTGGATGAGGGCTGAGGGTTGAGGGTTCTGGTTTGAGTATTGAATCCTGAGAATTCAGGATATTCTATTGAGTATCGAGAATTGAGGATTGGTGGTTGAGTATTGAGGATTGATGATTGAGGATTGAGGATTGAGTATTGATGATTGTATATTGAGGATTGAGGATTGAAGATTGAGGATTGGGTATTGAGGATTGAAGAATGAGGATTGAGGATTGAGGACTGAGGATTGAGGATTGAAGATTGAGGATTGAGAATTGAGGATTGAGGATTGAGTATTGAATATTGAGTATTGAGTAGTGAAGGGTCAGTATTGAGGACTGAGTGTTGAGTGTTGAGGATTGAGGATTGAGGATTGTAGATTGAGTATTGAGGATTGAAGATTGAGGATTGAGGATTGAGGATTGAGAATTGAGGATTGAGTATTGAACATTGAGGACTGAGCCTTCAGGGTTGAGTGATGAGAATTGCTGTTTGTTGATAGAGATTTGAAGATTGCAGATTGAGTATTGAGTATTGAAAACTGTGAATTGAGGATGTTCTATTGGGGATTGTGGATTGACAACTGATTGTTGAGGACTGATGGCTGAAGTTTGAGGATGCAGGATTGAGGATTCAGAATTGAGGTTTGTGGACTGAGGATTGAGGATTGAAGATTGAGTATTGAGGATTGGAGATTGAGGATTGAGGATTCAGGATTGAGAATTGAGGATGAGGGCTGAGGTTTGTGGACTGAGGTTTGAGGACTGAGGACTGAGGATTGAGGGTTGAGAATTGAGGATTGAGGGTTGAGGATTGAAGACTGAGGATTGGGTATTGAGGATTGAAGAATGAGTATTGAGGATTGAGGATTGAGGATTGAGGATTGAGGATTGAGGATTGAGGATTGAAGATTGGGTATTCAGGATTGAAGATTGAGGATTGGGTATTGAGGATTGCAGAATGAGGATTGAGGATTGAGCATTGAGGATTGAAGATTGAGAATTGAGGATTGAGGATTGAGGGTTGAAGATTGAGGATTGGGTATTGAGGATTGAAGAATGAGGATTGAGGATTGAGGATTGAGGATTGAGGATTGAAGATTGAGGATTGAGGATTGAGGATTGAGGATTGAATATTGAGTATTGAGGATTGAAGATTGAGGATTGAGGATTGAGTGTTGAGGATTGAGGAGGAGGACTAACGGTTGAGGATTGAGGTTTGAGGATTGAGGTTTGAGGATTGAGGTTTGAGGATTGAGGACTGAGTATTGAGGATTGAGGATTGAGCATTGAGGATTGAAGATTGAGGACTGGGGTTGAGAATTGAAGATTGAGGATAAAGGATTGAGGATTGGGGTTGAGGATCTAGGATTGGAGATTGATTATTGAGGATTGAAGATAGAGGATTGGAGATTGAGGATTGAGAATTGAGAATTGAGGATGAGGACTGAGGGTTGAGGATTGAGGTTTGAGGATCGAGGATTGAGGATTGAGGATTGAGGACGACGACTGAGGGTTGAGTATAAATGTTTGAGGTCTGAGGACTGAGGATTGAGGATTGAGAATTGAGGATTGAGGATTGAGGATTGAAGATTGAGGATTGGGTGTTGTGAATTGAAAAATGAGGATTGAGGATTGAGGATTGAAGATTGAGTATTGAGGATTGAAGGTTGAGGATTGAGGATTGAGGATTGAGGATTGAGGATTGAGGATTGAGTATTGAATATTGAGTATTGAGGATTGAAGATTGAGGATTGAGGATTGAGGGTTGAGGATTGAGGACGAGGACTGACGGTTGAGGATTGAGGTTTGAGGCTTGAGGATTGAGGATTGAGGATTGAAGATTGAGGATTGAGGATTGAGGACGAGGGCTGAGGGTTGAGGATTGAGGTTTGAGGACTGAGGATTGAGGGTTGAGGATTGAAGACTGAGTATTGAGAATTGAAGAATGGGTATTGAGGATTGAGGATTGAGGATTGAGGATTGAAGATTGAGGATTGAGGATTGAGGATTGAGGATTGAATATTGAGTATTGAGGATTGAAGGTTGAAGATTGAGGATTGAGGGTTGAGGATTGAGGACGAGGACTGACGGTTGAGGATTGAGGATTGAGGAATGAGGATTGAGGATTGAGGATTGAAGATTGAGGATTGAGGATTGAGGATTAAGGATTGAATATTGAGTATTGAGGATTGAAGATTGAGGATTGAGGATTGAGGGTTGAGGATTGTGGACGAGGACTGACGGTTGGGGATTGAGGATTTAGGCTTGAGGATTGAGGATTGAGGGTTGAAGATTGATTACTGAGGATTGAGGATTGAGGATTGAGGATTGAGGATCGAGGATTGAGGGTTGAGGACTGAACATTCAGTATTGAAGATTGAAGATTGAGAATTGAGGATTGAGGATTGAACATTGACGACTGAGCGTTCAGGGTTGAGTGATGAGAATTGATGTTTGTGGAAAGAGATTTGAAGATTGCAGATAGAGTATTGAGTATTGAAAACTGTGAACTGAGGATATTCTATTGGGTATTGAGGATTGACAACTGATTGATGTGGACTGAGGGCTGAAGGTTGAGGATGCAGGATTGTGGATTCGGAATTGGGGTTTGTGGACTGAGGATTGAGGATTGAAGATTGAGTATTGAGGATTGAAGGTTGAGGATTGAGGATTGAGGATTGAGGATGAGGGCTGAGGTTTGAGGATTGAGGTTTGAGGACTGAGGACTGAGGGTTGAGGGTTGAGAATTGAGAATTTAGGATTGAGGATTGAAGATTGAGGTTTGGGTATTGATGATTGAAGAATGAGGATTGACGATTGAGGATTGAGGATTGAGGATTGAGGATTGAGGATTGAAGAATGAGGATTGAGGATTGAGGATTGAGGATTGAGCATTGAAGACTGAGTATTGAGGATTGAAGAATGGGGATTGAGGGTTGAGGATTGAGGATTGAGGATTGAAGATTGAGGATTGAGGATTGAGGATTGAGGATTGAATATTGTGTATTGAGGATTGAGGATTGAGGATTGAGGATTGAGGATTGAGGATTGAGGATTGAAGATTGAATATTGATGATTGAATATTGAGGATTGAGGATTGAGGATTGAGGATTGAATATTGAGTATTGAGCATTGGAGATTGAGGATTGAGGATTGAGGATTGAGGGTTGAGGATTGAGGACGAGGACTGACGGTTGAGGATTGAGGGTTGAGGTTTGAGGATTGAGGGTTGAGGTTTGAGGATTGAGGATTGAAGACTGATGATTGAGGATTGAGGATTGAGCATTGAGGATTGAGGATTGAGGATTGAGGATTGAGGATTGAAGAATGAGGATTGAGGATTGAGGATTGAGGATTGAGCATTGAAGACTGAGTATTGAGGATTGAAGAATGGGGATTGAGGGTTGAGGATTGATGATTGAGTATTGAGGATTGAGGATTGAGGATTCAGGATTGAGAATTGAGAATTGAGGATGAGGACCGAGGGTTGAGGATTGAGGTTTGAGGATTGAGGATTGAGGATTGAGGAAAGAGGATTGAGGACTGAGGATTGACGATTGAGTATTGAGGATTGAGGATTGAGAATTGAGGATTGAGGATTGAGGATTGAAGATTCAGTATTGAGGAATGAAGATTGAGGACTGAGGATTGAGGATTGAGGATTGAGGACTGAGGACTGAGGATTGAAGATTCAGTGTTGAGGATTGAAGATTGAGTATTGAGGATTGAAGATTGATGTTTGAGGATTGAGGATTGAGGATTGAGGATGAGGGCTGAGGTTTGAGGATTGAGGTTTGAGGATTGAAGATTAAATACTGATGATTGAAGATTGAGGATCGAGGATTGAGGGTTGTGGATTGAGGACGACGACTGAGGGTTAAGTATAGATGTTTGAGGTCTGAGGATTGAGGATTGAGGATTGAGAATTGAGGATTGAGAATTGAGGGTTGAAGATTGAGGATTGGGTGTTGAGGATTGAAAAATGTGGACTGAGGAATGAGGATTGAAGATTGAGAATTGAGGATTGAGAATTGAGGATTGAGGATTGAGGATTGAGGATACAAGACTGAGTATTGAGGGTTGAATGTTAAGGATTGAGGATTGAGGATTGAGGACTGAGGATTAAAGATGGAGGATTGAGGATTGAGGATTGAGTATTGAGGATTGAGGATTGAAGATTGAGGGTTGAAGATTAAGGATTGAGGATTGAGGATTGAGGACTGAGGATTAAAGATTGAGGATTGAGGATTGAGGATTGAGGATTAAGGACTGAGGATTGAAGATTGAATATTGATGATTGAAGATTGAGGATTGAGGATTGAGGGTTGTGGATTGAGGACGAGGACTGACGGTTGAGGATTGAGGATTGAGGATTGAGGATTGAGGATTGAGGATTGAAGATTGAGGATCGAGGATTGAGGATTGAGGATTGAATATTGCGTATTGAGGATTGAAGATTGAGGATTGAGGATTGAGGGTTGAGGATTGAGGACGAGGACTGACGGTTGAGGATTGAGGATTGAGGCTTGAGGATTGAGGATTGAGGGTTGAAGATTGAGGATTGAGGATTGAGGATGAGGGCTGAGGGTTGAGGATTGAGGTTTGAGGACTGAGGACTGAGGATTGAAGGCTGAGTGTTGAGGATTGAAGGTTGAGGATTGAGGATTGAGAATTGAGGATTGAGGATTGAGGATTGTAGATTGATTATTGAGGATTGAAGATTGAGGATTGAGGATTGAGGATTGAGGATTGAGGATTGCAGATTGAGGATTGGGGATTGAGGTTTGACGATTGAGGAGTGAGTATTGAGGATTGAGTATTGATGATTGAATATTGAGGATTGAGGATTGAAGATTCAGGATTGGGTATTGAGGATTGAAGAATGAGGATTGAGGATTGAGAACTGAGGATTGAGGATTGAAGATTGAAGATTGAGGATTGAAGATTGAGGATTGAGGATTGAATATTGAGTATTGAGGATTGAAGAGTGAGGATTGAGGATTGAGCGTTGAGGGTTGAGGATTGAGGGTTGAGGATTGTAGATTGAGTATTGAGGATTGAATATTTAGGATTGAGGATTGAGGATTGAGGATTGAGGATGTGGGCTGAGGGTTGAGGGTTGTGGTTTGAGTATTGAATCCTGAGAATTCAGGATATTCTATTGAGTATTGAGAATTGAGGATTGGTGGTTGAGTATTGAGGATTGAGGATTGAGGGTTGAGGATTGAGGATTGATGATTGTAGATTGAGTATTGAGGATTGAATATTGAGGATTGAGGATTGAGGATTGAGGATTGTGGATGAGGGCTGAGTGTTGAGGGTTCTGGTTTGAGCATTGAATCCTGAGAATTCAGGATATTCTATTGAGTATCGAGAATTGAGGATTGGTGGTTGAGTATTGAGGATTGATGATTGAGGATTGAGGATTGAGTATTGATGATTGTATATTGAGGATTGAGGATTGAAGATTGAGGATTGGGTATTGAGGATTGAAGAATGAGGATTGAGGATTGAGGACTGAGGATTGAGGATTGAAGATTGAGGATTGAGAATTGAGGATTGAGGATTGAGTATTGAATATTGAGTATTGAGTAGTGAAGGGTCAGTATTGAGGACTGAGTGTTGAGTGTTGAGGATTGAGGATTGAGGATTGTAGATTGAGTATTGAGGATTGAAGATTGAGGATTGAGGATTGAGGATTGAGAATTGAGGATTGAGTATTGAACATTGAGGACTGAGCCTTCAGGGTTGAGTGATGAGAATTGCTGTTTGTTGATAGAGATTTGAAGATTGCAGATTGAGTATTGAGTATTGAAAACTGTGAATTGAGGATGTTCTATTGGGGATTGTGGATTGACAACTGATTGTTGAGGACTGATGGCTGAAGTTTGAGGATGCAGGATTGAGGATTCAGAATTGAGGTTTGTGGACTGAGGATTGAGGATTGAAGATTGAGTATTGAGGATTGGAGATTGAGGATTGAGGATTCAGGATTGAGAATTGAGGATGAGGGCTGAGGTTTGTGGACTGAGGTTTGAGGACTGAGGATTGAATATTGAGTATTGAGGATTGAAGGTTGAAGATTGAGGATTGAGGGTTGAGGATTGAGGACGAGGACTGACGGTTGAGGATTGAGGATTGAGGAATGAGGATTGAGGATTGAGGATTGAAGATTGAGGATTGAGGATTGAGGATTAAGGATTGAATATTGAGTATTGAGGATTGAAGATTGAGGATTGAGGATTGAGGGTTGAGGATTGTGGACGAGGACTGACGGTTGGGGATTGAGGATTTAGGCTTGAGGATTGAGGATTGAGGGTTGAAGATTGATTACTGAGGATTGAGGATTGAGGATTGAGGATTGAGGATCGAGGATTGAGGGTTGAGGACTGAACATTCAGTATTGAAGATTGAAGATTGAGAATTGAGGATTGAGGATTGAACATTGACGACTGAGCGTTCAGGGTTGAGTGATGAGAATTGATGTTTGTGGAAAGAGATTTGAAGATTGCAGATAGAGTATTGAGTATTGAAAACTGTGAACTGAGGATATTCTATTGGGTATTGAGGATTGACAACTGATTGATGTGGACTGAGGGCTGAAGGTTGAGGATGCAGGATTGTGGATTCGGAATTGGGGTTTGTGGACTGAGGATTGAGGATTGAAGATTGAGTATTGAGGATTGAAGGTTGAGGATTGAGGATTGAGGATTGAGGATGAGGGCTGAGGTTTGAGGATTGAGGTTTGAGGACTGAGGACTGAGGGTTGAGGGTTGAGAATTGAGAATTTAGGATTGAGGATTGAAGATTGAGGTTTGGGTATTGATGATTGAAGAATGAGGATTGACGATTGAGGATTGAGGATTGAGGATTGAGGATTGAGGATTGAAGAATGAGGATTGAGGATTGAGGATTGAGGATTGAGCATTGAAGACTGAGTATTGAGGATTGAAGAATGGGGATTGAGGGTTGAGGATTGAGGATTGAGGATTGAAGATTGAGGATTGAGGATTGAGGATTGAGGATTGAATATTGTGTATTGAGGATTGAGGATTGAGGATTGAGGATTGAGGATTGAGGATTGAGGATTGAAGATTGAATATTGATGATTGAATATTGAGGATTGAGGATTGAGGATTGAGGATTGAATATTGAGTATTGAGCATTGAAGATTGAGGATTGAGGATTGAGGATTGAGGGTTGAGGATTGAGGACGAGGACTGACGGTTGAGGATTGAGGGTTGAGGTTTGAGGATTGAGGGTTGAGGTTTGAGGATTGAGGATTGAAGACTGATGATTGAGGATTGAGGATTGAGCATTGAGGATTGAGGATTGAGGATTGAGGATTGAGGATTGAAGAATGAGGATTGAGGATTGAGGATTGAGGATTGAGCATTGAAGACTGAGTATTGAGGATTGAAGAATGGGGATTGAGGGTTGAGGATTGATGATTGAGTATTGAGGATTGAGGATTGAGGATTCAGGATTGAGAATTGAGAATTGAGGATGAGGACCGAGGGTTGAGGATTGAGGTTTGAGGATTGAGGATTGAGGATTGAGGAAAGAGGATTGAGGACTGAGGATTGACGATTGAGTATTGAGGATTGAGGATTGAGAATTGAGGATTGAGGATTGAGGATTGAAGATTCAGTATTGAGGAATGAAGACTGAGGACTGAGGATTGAGGATTGAGGATTGAGGACTGAGGACTGAGGATTGAAGATTCAGTGTTGAGGATTGAAGATTGAGTATTGAGGATTGAAGATTGATGTTTGAGGATTGAGGATTGAGGATTGAGGATGAGGGCTGAGGTTTGTGGACTGAGGATTGAGGATTGAAGATTGAGTATTGAGGATTGGAGATTGAGGATTGAGGATTCAGGATTGAGAATTGAGGATGAGGGCTGAGGTTTGTGGACTGAGGTTTGAGGACTGAGGACTGAGGATTGAGGGTTGAGAATTGAGGATTGAGGGTTGAGGATTGAAGACTGAGGATTGGGTATTGAGGATTGAAGAATGAGTATTGAGGATTGAGGATTGAGGATTGAGGATTGAGGATTGAGGATTGAGGATTGAAGATTGGGTATTCAGGATTGAAGATTGAGGATTGGGTATTGAGGATTGCAGAATGAGGATTGAGGATTGAGCATTGAGGATTGAAGATTGAGAATTGAGGATTGAGGATTGAGGGTTGAAGATTGAGGATTGGGTATTGAGGATTGAAGAATGAGGATTGAGGATTGAGGATTGAGGATTGAGGATTGAAGATTGAGGATTGAGAATTGAGGATTGAGGATTGAATATTGAGTATTGAGGATTGAAGATTGAGGATTGAGGATTGAGTGTTGAGGATTGAGGAGGAGGACTAACGGTTGAGGATTGAGGTTTGAGGATTGAGGTTTGAGGATTGAGGTTTGAGGATTGAGGACTGAGTATTGAGGATTGAGGATTGAGCATTGAGGATTGAAGATTGAGGACTGGGGTTGAGAATTGAAGATTGAGGATAAAGGATTGAGGATTGGGGTTGAGGATCTAGGATTGGAGATTGATTATTGAGGATTGAAGATAGAGGATTGGAGATTGAGGATTGAGAATTGAGAATTGAGGATGAGGACTGAGGGTTGAGGATTGAGGTTTGAGGATCGAGGATTGAGGATTGAGGATTGAGGACGACGACTGAGGGTTGAGTATAAATGTTTGAGGTCTGAGGACTGAGGATTGAGGATTGAGAATTGAGGATTGAGGATTGAGGATTGAAGATTGAGGATTGGGTGTTGTGAATTGAAAAATGAGGATTGAGGATTGAGGATTGAAGATTGAGTATTGAGGATTGAAGGTTGAGGATTGAGGATTGAGGATTGAGGATTGAGGATTGAGGATTGAGTATTGAATATTGAGTATTGAGGATTGAAGATTGAGGATTGAGGATTGAGGGTTGAGGATTGAGGACGAGGACTGACGGTTGAGGATTGAGGTTTGAGGCTTGAGGATTGAGGATTGAGGATTGAAGATTGAGGATTGAGGATTGAGGACGAGGGCTGAGGGTTGAGGATTGAGGTTTGAGGACTGAGGACTGAGGATTGAAGACTGAGTGTTGAGGATTGAAGGTTGAGGATTGAGGATTGAGGATTGAGGATTGAGGATTGATTACTGAGGATTGAGGATTGAGGATTGAGGATTGAGGATCGAGGATTGAGGGTTGAGGACTGAACATTCAGTATTGAAGATTGAGAATTGAGGATTGAGGATTGAACACTGAGGACTGAGCGTTCAGGGTTGAGTGATGAGAATTGATATTTGTGGAAAGAGATTTGAAGATTGCAGATTGAGTATTGAGTATTGAAAACTGTGAACTGATGATATTCTATTGGGTATTGAGGATTGACAACTGATTGATGTGGACTGAGGGCTGAAGGTTGAGGATGCAGGATTGAGGATTCGGAATTGGGGTTTGTGGACTGAGGATTGAGGATTGAAGATTGAGTATTGAGGATTGAAGGTTGAGGATTGAGGATTGAGGATTGAGGATGAGGGCTGAGGTTTGAGGATTGAGGATTGAGGTTTGAGGACTGAGGACTGAGGCTTGAGGGTTGAGAATTGAGGATTTAGGATTGAGGATTGAAGATTGAGGTTTGGGTATTGATGATTGAAGAATGAGGATTGACGATTGAGGATTGAGGATTGAGGATTGAGGATTGAGGATTGAAGAATGAGGATTGAGGATTGAGGATTGAGGATTGAGCATTGAAGACTGAGTATTGAGGATTGAAGAATGGGGATTGAGTGTTGAGGGTTGAGGATTGAGGATTGAAGATTGAGGATTGAGGATTGAGGATTGAGGATTGAATATTGTGTATTGAGGATTGAGGATTGAGGATTGAGTATTGAGGATTGAGGATTGAGGATTGAAGATTGAATATTGATGATTGAAGATTGAGGATTGAGGATTGAGGATTGAGGATTGAATATTGAGTATTGAGCATTGAAGATTGAGGATTGAGGATTGAGGATTGAGGGTTGAGGATTGAGGACGAGGACTGACGGTTGAGGATTGAGGGTTGAGGTTTGAGGATTGAGGATTGAAGACTGAGGATTGATGATTGAGCATTGAACATTGAGGATTGATGATTGAGGACTGGGGATTGAGGATTGAAGATTGAGGATTAAGGATTGGGGATTGGGGATTGAGGATCTAGGATTGGAGATTAATTATTGAGGATTGATGATTGAAAATTGATGATTGAGGATTGAGGATTGAGGATTGAGAATTGAGAATTGAGGATGAGGACCGAGGGTTGAGGATTGAGGATTGAGGATTGAGGAAAGAGAATTGAGGACTGAGGATTGACGATTGAGTATTGAGGATTGAGGATTGAGGATTGAGGATTGAGGATTGAGGATTGAGGATTGAAGGTTCAGTATTGAGGAATGAAGATTGAGGACTGAGGATTGAGGATTGAGGATTGAGGACTGAGGACTGAGGATTGAAGATTCAGTGTTGAGGATTGAAGATTGAGTATTGAGGATTGAAGATTGAGGTTTGAGGATTGAGGATTGAGGGTTGAGGATGAGGGCTGAGGTTTGAGGATTGAGGTTTGAGGATTGAAGATTAAATATTGATGATTGAAGATTGAGGATCGAGGAATGAGGGTTGTGGATTGAGGACGACGACTGAGGGTTGAGTATAGATGTTTGAGGTCTGAGGATTGAGGATTGACGATCGAGAATTGAGGATTGAGAACTGAGGATTGAAGATTGAGGATTGGGTGTTGAGGATTGAAAAATGAGGACTGAGGAATGAGGATTGAAGATTGAGTATTGAGGATTGAAGATTGAGGATTGAAGATTGAGAATTGAGGATTGAGGATTGAGGATTGAGGATAGAAGACTGAGTATTGAGGGTTGAAGATTAAGGATTGAGGATTGAGGATTGAGGAATGAGGATTAAAGATTGAGGATTGAGGATTGAGGATTGAGGATTGAGGACTGAGGATTGAAGATTGAATATTGATGATTGAAGATTGAGGATTGAGGATTGAGGGTTGTGGATTGAGGACGAGGACTGAGGGTTGAATATTGATGCTTGAGGTCTGAGGATTGAGGTTCGAGGATTGAGAATTGAGGATTGAGTATCGAGGATTGAAGATTGAGGATTGGGTATTGAGAATTGAAGAATGAGGATTGAGGATTGAGGATTGAGGATTGAGGATTGAAGACTGAGTATTGAGGATTGAAGAATGGGTATTGAGGACTGAGGATTGAGGATTGAGGATTGAAGATTGAGGATTGAAGATTGAGGATTGAGGATTGAATATTGAGTATTGAGGATTGAAGGTTGAGGATTGAGGATTGAGGACGAGGACTGACGGTTGAGGATTGAGGATTGAGGATTGAGGATTGAGGATTGAGGATTGAAGATTGAGGATTGAGGACTGAGGATTGAGGATTGAATATTGCGTATTGAGGATTGAAGATTGTGGATTGAGGATTGAGGGTTGAGGATTGAGGACGAGGACTGACGGTTGAGGATTGAGGATTGAGGCTTGAGGATTGAGGATTGAGGGTTGAAGATTGAGGATTGAGGATTGAGGATGAGGGCTGAGGGTTGAGGATTGAGGTTTGAGGACTGAGGACTGAGGATTGAAGGCTGAGTGTTGAGGATTGAAGGTTGAGGATTGAGGATTGAGGATTGAGGATTGAGGATTGAGGATTGTAGATTGATTATTGAGGATTGAAGATTGAGGATTGAGGATTGAGGATTGAGGGTTGAGGATTGAGGATTGCAGATTGAGGATTGGGGATTGAGGATTGACGATTGAGGAGTGAGTATTGAGGATTGACTATTGATGATTGAATATTGAGGATTGAGGATTGAAGATTGAGGATTGGGTATTGAGGATTGAAGAATGAGGATTGAGGATTGAGAACTGAGGATTGAGGATTGAAGATTGAAGATTGAGGATTGAAGATTGAGGATTGAGGATTGAATATTGAGTATTGAGGATTGAAGAGTGAGGATTGAGGATTGAGCGTTGAGGGTTGAGGATTGAGGATTGAGGATTGTAGATTGAGTATTGAGGATTGAATATTTAGGATTGAGGATTGAGGATTGAGGATTGAGGATGAGGGCTGAGGGTTGAGGGTTGTGGTTTGAGTATTGAATCCTGAGAATTCAGGATATTCTGTTGAGTATTGAGAATTGAGAATTGGTGGTTGAGTATTGAGGATTGAGGATTGAGGGTTGAGGATAGAGGATTGATGATTGTAGATTGAGTATTGAGGATTGAATATTGAGGATTGAGGATTGAGGATTGAGGATTGTGGATGAGGGCTGAGGGTTGAGGGTTGTGGTTTGAGTATTGAATCCTGAGAATTCAGGATATTCTATTGAGTATCGAGAATTGAGGATTGGTGGTTGAGTATTGAGGATTGATGATTGAGGATTGAGGATTGAGTATTGATGATTGTATATTGAGGATTGAGGGTTGAAGATTGAGGATTGGGTATTGAGGATTGAAGAATGAGGATTGAGGATTGAGGACTGAGGATTGAGGATTGAAGATTGAGGATTGAGTATTGAGGATTGAGGAATGAGTATTGAATATTGAGTATTGAGGATTGAAGAATGGGGATTGAGGGTTGAGGATTGAGGATTGAGGATTGAAGATTGAGGATTGAATATTGATTATTGAGGATTGAAGATTGAGGATTGAGGATTGAGTGTTGAGGATTGAGGAGGAGGACTAACGGTTGAGGATTGAGGTTTGAGGATTGAGGTTTGAGGATTGAGGACTGAGTATTGAGGATTGAGGATTGAGCATTGAGGATTGAAGATTGAGGACTGGGGTTGAGGATTGAAGATTGAGGATTAAGGATTGAGGATTGGGGTTGAGGATCTAGGATTGGAGATTGATTATTGAGGATTGAAGATAGAGGATTGAGGATTGAGGATTGAGAATTGAGAATTGAGGATTGAGGATTGAGGATTGAGAATTGAGGATTGAGTATTGAACATTGAGGACTGAGCCTTCAGGGTTGAGTGATGATAATTGCTGGTTGTTGATAGAGATTTGAAGATTGCAGATTGAGTATTGAGTATTGAAAACTGTGAATTGAGGATGTTCTATTGGGGATTGTGGATTGACAACTGATTGTTGAGGACTGATGGCTGAAGTTTGAGGATGCAGGATTGAGGATTCAGAATTGAGGTTTGTGGACTGAGGATTGAGGATTGAAGATTGAGTATTGAGGATTGGAGATTGAGGATTG